>NC_035435.2:62143294-62443294 GCF_002127325.2 Helianthus annuus | reverse complement strand
AGTCTTCCTTCCCAGAAACGAGACGCTCAGGTAGAAGCATTGAAACGGGAAAAACATCAGGGCTGAAGCGCTACGCGGCTCAAGGAAACGGTTAGAACAAAAGGAAGACGGCGCTTACTATGTAAGAGGACGCATCTGGGTCCCGCTCTATGGCAACCTGCGAGAGCTTGTGGTGGATGAAGCATATAAGTCTCGCTACTCAGTACATCCTGGTTTAGATAAGATGTACCACGATCTCAGGACTACGTATTGGTGGCCTAGCATGAAAGCTCACATAGCAACTTACGTTGGCAAGTGCTTGACTTGTGCAAGAGTCAAGACTGAATATCAGAAACCATCGAGCCAACTCCAACAACCAGAAATACCGTAATGGAAATGGGAGCAAATTTCCATGGATTTCGTCACTGGCCTACCTAGATCTCAATGCTAAAATGACACTATTTGGGTGATAGTGGATCGATTGACTAAGTCTGCACACTTTTTAGCTATCAAGGAAACGGATAAGTTCTCCACCTTAGCAGAAGTTTACCTTAAGGAAGTTGTTTCGAGGCACGGGGTGCCAACCTCTATTATATCAGATCGTAATGCACGTTTTACTTCTGAACTGTGGCAAGCGATGCACAAGTCCTTTGGCTCACGTCTAGACATGAGCACCGCTTATCATCCGCAGACGGATGGGCAGTCGGAGCACACCATCCAAACCCTTGAAGACATGCTTAGGGCATGTGTGATTGATTTTGGTAACGGCTGGGAAAAGCATCTCCCGTTGGTGGAGTTTTCGTATAATAATAGTTACCACACTAGCATCCAAGCCGCACCGTTTGAGGCATTGTACGGGCGTAAATGCCGGTCACCTTGTTGTTGGGCAGAGGTGGGTGATAGTCAGATCACGGGTCCAGAACTTGTAGTAGACACAACGGAAAGGATTGCACAGATACGACAATGAATGGCGGCAGCTCGTGACCGTCAGGAAAGCTACGCTGATAAGAACAGGAAACCACTCGAGTTCCAGGTTGGGGATCGAGTGCTACTCAAAGTCTCACCGTGGAAAGGTGTAGTTCGTTTTGGCAAACGAGGCAAGCTCAATCCGCGATATGTCAGACCGTTAGAAATCATAGAGAAAATAGGCGAAGTGGCCTACAAACTGAACCTACCAGTAGACTCAGTGGAGTTCACAACATATTTCACGTGTCGAATCTGAAGAAGTGTCTGTCAGATGAGACCCTCATAGTTCCTCTGAAGGAGCTCACTATCGACGATCAGTTGCGATTCGTCGAGGAACCAGTTAATATCACTGACTGAGACGTTAAGGTTCTCAAGCACACCAGAATACCTCTTGTTCGAGTTCGTTGGAATTCCCGTCGTGGCCCAGAGTTTACCTGGGAACGAGAAGATCAAATGAAACTCAAGTATTCCCAGTTGTTTGGGAACAGTGCAACCACTACTGAGACTGAAGCTACTGCGGAATTTCGGGACGAAATTCCAAACCAACGTGGGGATGATGTGACACCCCAGGAAAACCAGGAAACCACGTAACACAACTAGCTTCCACAGTAACCACATGCTAAATTTCGGGACGAAATTTCTTTCAAGTTAGGGATAATGTGACAACCTGAGTTTCTCAAGGTCTCTACTCGACTTAACCTATCACTTATTTTCAAAAGTGTGTTTTTATATATTGACGAGTTAATAATGTGTTTGTAAAATTAAAAGCAACAAAATAAACCTAGCTGAAAACACCTCCCTAGCCGAAATCACCCTACCCGAAATACCCCCCGAAAACACCCCTTGTGGTGAAAACACTTTGTGTTTTCGTCCACTAGGGGGCCAACGAAAACATGAGTGGGCCTCAGCCCAGTAACGATTGAATGAAGGAATTTTTTTAACTCGTGCACGAAATCGATAATTGGCAAAACCCTAACCACCTCTCACATTCTCTCTCTCTACCCTTTGAACCGACGGCAACCTCTAACTCCTTGGGAACCGTTGCTAGTCTCTTGACATAACTGGTTAGTATATCATCTTGGTAATTAGATTGTTGTTACGTATATTCGATGATGGTTGTATTTGATTTGCAAACTGTTATGTGTGTGGATGAAGTGCATGTAAGATGATCGACTGATATGTGATGTTGTCTGTGGATTGAGTGATGAACTTTATTGCATAGCGATGTTATGCGCGAAAGTGTGGCCTTTGGTTTGATCAATTGTGTGATGATTTAATAGTTACTGGTCAATGAAATCGTGTAAACAGTAGCGTTAGGTTAATGATAGTTAACTACTGAAAACTATACTAATGAAACTGCCATGAATGATTTTGTTGGGTATAATTGTGTTGATGATTGATCAGGTAACCGATAGAATCATGATTAGAATTACCAAATGATTTTGCTTAACTGTTACATCGCTTAGACGAAAACACAGGGACCACGAAAACACAAGGGCCAGACGAAAACACTTTGTGTTTTCGTCACACCTTATGCTCGACGAAAACCAAAGGGTTATGGTCAGACAAGGATTTCGCCAAGCATGATGTTTTCGCCACTAGGGATTTCGCCAGTAAGGGTTTTCGTCCCAAGGGTTTTCGTCTCAAGTGATTTCGCCATCAAGTGATTTTGATACGTATGATTTCGTCTAGTGTGTGACAACAGAAACTTTGTTTAGTCTATTAACTGAGTTAAGTTTATTAACTCTATTAACCTTATTAACTGTGTTAAATTATGTAACTCTGTTAAGTATGTATCTCTAATGGTTTGTTAACTTTGTTAGCTAATTAACTCAGTTAGTTTATTATTCCTGTTATGTATGTTAGGTCCTGATAAGTGTGTTAACTTGTTAAGTATGTTAACCTTGCTTAGCCTGTTAATCCTGTCAAGTCTGTTAATGAATAACCATGTTAGTGCAAACTGTGAAGGACATTTATATGAAGTATTAATTGCATGACTTTGATTAACTGCTTATGTGATACGTGCTTATTTCTTAGGCACACTTTGTGACATTGATTGTATGTGAAACCTTACGAACATGTACTGATTATGTATACGTGCATAACGATAGGACTTGACTGATTTCTTGTGAGCACATAGTTTAGCATACCGAGCAAACCAAGGTGAGTTCACACTTTCTATAAGGCATGGGATTCCCAAGGGTTGGGAATGGGTTAATAAACTAAAACGGAATCTACATATCCTCCTTGGATAGGATATGTACGGTCATCCTCCTTGGGTAGGATGCCACTATAAATCATGCATATTCTCCTTGGGTAGAACTACGTACGTCCGTCCTCCTTGGGTAGGACAACAACCTTAAATTTACTAGAAAAAACTCTATCATGAAGTCCCTCCTCTTTATATCGACTTAATCGTCGAGGCCGATGGCGAGTGGGTCATTAGTTAATAGCGCTATTAGGTTTAACAAACCTCACACCGTGTCGTTCGAACGAGCATGTACTAATGGACTATGGCAAACTGTCAGTTATGATAGACACTGATGTAGGGCACAACTTATATTTCATTAGTAGTCGATATGGTATGGTCTAGTGGTTCACAGGGGAAGCCCCCCACTGATTATGGTTACGGTTTGGGAAACAAAAGAACTAGTTAACTCGTGGGATACGAAACAACTTATGATTTCAAAACAAACTGGTAAAACTAAACAACCAACTTGACTCGTTGTTACATTCCTTGCAGGTCAATAGGAACTTTGGAGCTTGCATGAGGAGGCGTGGACGTTGTGGGACATGGATAGTCATATGTCATGTTAAACATTATCATACTTTTGAACTTATACTTTGGTTGTAAACATTATGCTTCCTCGCCCTCTGTCCGAGTATGGTGAAGTTCTTCATACTCCGTTTGTTGTGCTAGATATGCTCTCTTAATTTGCTCGTTTTGTATGTAGTACTTTTTTTGAAGAAACACAGTTGTGTTCTTGTAATGGTTTGTTAAAGTGCTTTTGTTGCACTAATGATATTTTTTGATGCACTGCTGTGCATATCTGCCTTGGTAATTCACAAGTTTGTGTTTGGATTACAATATGTTGCATATGCTTAATTACTTTGTTTGGGTAAAGCGAATAAGAATGGTATTGTGCTCATGTGTGAACGTAGGTCTAAAATGCGCACGAGGTTGTGCTTATTTAGACTGTTCATGAGGTGTACAATGTTTACCATAGTGTTTTCACGTAAACCAAAAGAATTATATGCAATTTGTAACAAACAATAACATGTGTAAAGATAACTGTTGCATTAATGAGGCCTAAAGCCAATAATACAAAGTAAAATAGGAAAATACACTGCCTGTATGAATGTCATTTGATGAATAGCTCAGCTATATATAACACCTGCGCAACTGCTGCGCGTTCCAGGTGCAGGGAACGGATGTCCCGTCGATTCTTTTAAGGGTATACGCCCCTTTGCCTAGAACTTCGTTGATAATGTATGGCCCTTCCCACTTTGGCGCTTGCCCGGTTTTTTCGCATTGGAAGCTTCGTTGTCGCGCAAGACGAAGTTTCGCATTGGAAGCTTCGTTGTCGCGTGCGTTGTAGTACTTTTCCAATCTTCGTTTTAGCGCCTTTCTTTGAGAAGGTCTAAATCCAATCTTCGTTCTTTCTCATTGTTTTGCTTTTCCATGGCAAGCATACGCGGCGATGGAAGGCCAATTTCGGCTGGTATTACCGCCTCTGATCCATACACAAGGCTGAACGGGGTTTCTCCCGTACTGGTTTTTGGCATGGTACGATGAGCCCATAATATGCTAGGGAGCTCATCGACCCATCCTCTGCGTGCCGTCCCGAGTCTTGCCTTTATGCCGTCAACTATTTGTTTGTTGACACTTTCAACTTGCCCATTTGCCTGTGGATGCGCCATAGAGGCAAAGTTGTGTTCAATCTTCATTTCCTTGAACCACTTCTGAAGGTCCTCCGAGGCGAAGTTGGTGGGGTTGTCGGAAATGATGCGCAATGGTAACCCGAATCTGCAAATAATATGTTCCCATATAAATTTGCGGATTACCATTGCGGTGGTTGATGCTAATGCCTTGGCCTCGACCCACTTTGTGAAATAGTCTACTGCTACGATAATGAATTTCACCGCGCCGGGGGCGTCAGGAACGGGCCAACAAGATCGATGCCCCATTGCTGGAAGGGCCAGGCGGATGTGACCGGTACGAGTGGATTTTTTGGACGGAGGGTTTTTGGCGCGTGTCGCTGACAAGCTGCGCATTTTCGTAGTAATTCTACTGCGTCCACATGCATCCCCGGCCAATAGTAGCCTGCGCTCATGATCTTTGCTACTACCATGCGTGGACCGACATGTATCCCACATAAGCCTTCACGGATTTCCCTGACTAAGTATTGCGCATCTGTTTTGTCAACACAGCGCCGGAGTGGTCCCATGAATGACTTTCGATATAGAATTCCGTCCGCCATCTCGTAGTTTATTGCCTTGTTTTGGATTTTCCTAGCTTCTGCCTTTCCTTCTGGAAGTTTGCCATGCTGCAGGTACATGATGATCGGGGACATCCAGGATGGGTTGCCGACCTCTATGATGTTTACTTGTTTGAGATGGACGAAAGGATTGGACAATAACTCGATGCGCACCTCTTTTGCTAGATGTCTGAAGCTAGTGGCAGCCAATTTGCTTAGTGCATCCGCATGCTTGTTTTCGCTTCTGTTTATGTGATTTATTCTAAACGTTTGGAATTGGTTGATTAGCATCCGCGCTTGTTCCAGATATAATGCCATAGCTTTACCTTTCGCATCGTAGTGCCCATTAACTTGTTCAGCCACCAGTTTTGAATCAACGTTAGCTTCAAGATTTTTCGCTCCCATTTTAAGCGCTAAACGGAGGCCTGCTAGAAACGCTTCATATTCTGCTTCGTTTTTTGTGCTCTGGAAATCCAAGCGTATCGCATATGTTAGTTCGTGATTGTTTGGGCTGACCAATCGGAGGCCCACGCATGTTCCATCGTCATTAGAAGCTCTGTCTGTATGCAGAGTCCAGACCCTGTCGTCGAAAACGGGAACATGGTTTTGGATTGCTTCACATTCCTACACTTTGTCTGTGGGAACTTCTGTGGCGAAGTCTGCTAAAACTTGCCCTTTGATTGCTGGTCGCGGTCTATATAGGATATTGTATCCTCCCAGCTCAATAGCCCACTTAGCTAATCTCCCGGCGACATCGGGTTTTGATAGGATTTGCCCTAAGTGGTAATTGGTGAGAACTGTGATAACATGACCAGAGAAATACCGGCGTAGGCATCGTGATGCATGTACTAGAGCGAGGACCAGTTTTTCTATCATCGAGTAGCGCGTCTACGGGCCGGTGAGCATCTTGCTGATATAATATATTGGGGTCTGAGTATTCTCCTGTTCCACCATTAACACTGCACCAACCGCTACTTATGCAGCAGATAAATATAAGATCAGCGGTTCCTTTTCTCATGGTGCTGTCAGCGTCGGCAGCTGAATTAAACATTCCTTCATTTGCTTGAAGGTCGTTTCCGCTTCTGACGTCAACTGGAAGTGGCTCTTCTTGGCGCAATTGCGCAGTGTGCTAATGAACGGATAAGATTTTGCAGCGTGATTTGCCAAGAATCTGTTCAAGGCTGCTAATCGTCCTGCAAGCCTTTGCATCTCTTTTACTGTTGAAGGTGTCGGCATCAGCTGGATGGCTTGCACTTTCTCAGGGTTTACTTTAAAACCGTCTCTTGTTACTATAAAACCCAAAAATTTTCCTTCTTTCATTCCAAAGGAACACTTTGTTGGGTTAAGCTTTAAATTCACACTTCTCAAGGAATCGAACGTACGTTGAATATTTGCAAGCATTGTTTCCTCTTCGTGGCTCATGATGACGAGGTCATCCATATATACTTCGATTGTTTTACCAATGTCCTCCCCGAAGACTGTATCCATTAAGCGCTGGTACGTAGCTCCTGCGTTATGGAGACCAAAGGGCATTTTTGTATAGCAGAAGATGCCCTTGTCTGTGCGGAAGGCAGTCTTGTCTTCATCCTCCTCTTTCATTTGGACCTGATGATAGCCCTTATAACAGTCAAGAAAGCACTTCCAGTGAAAAGATGCTAGAGAGTCAACTTTTTTGTGTATTTCTGGCAGCGCATAGCAATCCTTTGGGCCGGCCTAATTGAGGTCTTTGAAGTCGACGCACATTCGCCACCCACCATTGTGTTTTTGGACCATTACTGGGTTAGCGACCCAGGTATGGTATTGTACTTCGCGCAAGATCCCAACGTTGAGTAACTCCGTTACTTGCTCGTTCATTGCTTCCGCCTTTTCTGTGCTAAGGCTTCGTCTTCCTTGCGCAACAGGCTTCGCTGAGGGTCGGATGTTCAAGCAATGTTGCGCTATTTCCCGTGGAACTCCAGTCATGTCTGCTGGGCACCAAGCGAATATGTCTTTGTTGTTCGAAAGTAATTCCTTCAATTGTATTCATATTGCCGGTGAGACGGCGTGCCCTAGGAGGATGGTGTGCTCTGGATATTCTTCATTGAGGACCCATTTTTCTGGCTCATTTGGTGCTGAGGGTGTGACAACTCGAAATTTAGAACCTTCGATGTATCTTGATGTAATGTGTTTGAACATATATGACTAATTGAATCGTTAAATTATATGATTTATGTGTGTACATTCTATGTGACTATGTGCTATGTGTATACGTATGCGTGTATGTATGCGACTCGAGAACAACAAGGACCCGACTCGAGACCATGTGGTCTCGAGTGAACAGTAACCGGTTGGGCCATTTGGGTCGTTAACCCCTTTAGCCGGCTTGTAAACCCATTAGGGTGAACCATGAGGAACTAGTATATATGCTACACTCATGGCCACATTTACCATTTCCTTTGACAACACACATACTCCTCTACACACACACTCTCCTACTTTCTCTCACAAACACACTCCCTCATTCTCGGATTTGGACTCTTGGATCGGCTCACACACACACCCGGTTGGAAGCTTCATACACACCTTTGAGACCCATCAACCGGTTAGTGTTTATGATGTTTATTGTTGATGCTAGTATGTTATGATGTTTGTTATGTTTGTTGTTAAATGGTAGTATGAATGATATGATTTAACTAGTGTAGTGTATGCTTGATGATGTTTTATGTGTGTAATGTTGATAAATCGGTTAACATGTCTTGATTTTGGATATATTGCATGATGAGTTATGATATCTTGTGTTTAAATGAAGTTTAAACCACTAGTTGTTGATGTTCATGAAACCGGTTTGCACTTGTCATATAATCGGATTAGTATAGAACCGAGTTTGTGGTGTCATGTTAAATGTGTTGATTAGTTATTCATGATTATGTTTGTGAGTGATGCAAAATGTGTTTGAATAAGGGTTGTTTGTGTTATGAATATGTGAAGAACTTGATGAATGTGTTTTGAATATATGAAGAACAACTTGAATGTGCTTTGAAGGTGCTTTGAATATTTGAAATCTGATTTGTTTGATCCATTTTGGGTAAATGTTAGACAACAAAACATGTTTAGTGGATAGTACATAATTCTGCATAAATTTCATTGGATAGTACAAACTGCGAAGGATCAGCAACTGTTGGGGAGTCGAGACCCCTGGTTTCGACTCGAGACCATAGCATGACAAGCCGAGACCACAGGTTGCGACACAGGTTGCGAGTCGAGAACCCCTAGTCTCAACTCGAGACCACATATGATCAACACAAACAGCATGACTCGAGACCATGCCTGCGAGTCCGGTTGCGACTCGAGACCAACACATGCATAACCCGAGACCTCCTTAGATTGCGACTCGAGACCATGTCAGCTACACTCGAGACCGCACAGTCTCGAGTAGAGACCGCACAGTCTCGACTCGAGACCACGCTTATTGGGCTTGCTTAGTTACGAGCCTAAGTCAATGGGCCGGCCTTATGGACTCCTTGTGCTACTGTTTAATGCGTGTTTTGGGCTTGCACACCATTACGAGACCAACCGTTTGGGTCACCCTTAGACTATTACGTGAATGTTACTGTGAAACTTGTTGTGAACTATTGATGAACTGCCATGCTAGAACTTGTATGCCATGATTGTTACTTGTACGTGCACTGCTTGGTTTGAATCTGATATAAATGGTATCTATGTTAGGACATAGTTGACCACTTGCAACTTGATTGACCTTTCTGTGTTACTGCCGAGCAAACCAAGGTGAGTTCACACCCTCTACAAAGCATGGGATTCCCTGGGTTGGGAATGGGATTAAGGAACGTGGATTCCTCGTCCTCCTTGGGTAGGACAGCAGTGGTTCAGGAATGTGATTCCTCGTCCGGACGGACGGATAACTCGTACTAGACCAAAACTCTATCACGAAGTCCCTCCTTTTTATATCGACTTAATCGCCGGGCCAATGGCGAGCGGGTCATTAGTTAGATAACGCTATTTAGGTCTGACAAACCTCACACCATGCCGCAGAGGACGGGCGTGAACTAATGGATCTGGGGCACGTCAATGATGATAGACATTGACAGTTTCAGGGCACATAAACATGACTACAGTCAGCAGTCGATATGGTAACGAGTCTAGTGTACGCATGGGGTAGCCCCCACGGCCGAAATGCCTGATAACTAACACGGGGTAGCCCCCACGGCTGGAATGCCGGAGTAACCGGGAACAAACAAGTCACGTTTTTAAACTATGGGGTAACCCCCACGACAGGATGCCAGATAAAGGAAACTGTTTTCGAAACAACTTAAAACAAACACCCAACTGTGAACTCACTCAACTAGTTGTTGACTCGTTACTACATGCTTTGCAGGACCATAGGTACTCAGCTGGAGCATGCATGGAGAAGAGTCGTTGTGGGACATGGATTGCTGCGTGCCATGTTAAACTTGAAAACATTTGAACTTATGTTTTAACTTTAAGACTTATGCTTCCGCTTACAACTTAAACTTTGTTTTGTTTGAACACCAATCGTGTTGGTAAAACTTTTATAACTATTTATATGCTTGTTCAATATGATTGGTGGCTGGATCCTGGTCAGTCACGCCTCCAAGCGGTAGTACTCCGCATGTGGATTTTGGGGGTGTGACAGATTGGTATCAGAGCCATTGGTTATAGTGAACTTGGTTTTAATAAAGGAGAAACGTTTTTTTTTTTTGTTAAAACCAGACTATAACCGGTATAGTGCTCAACGGTCCACAACGACGCTTCACTCCACATGCAAGGCTCGACATTCTAGGTGATATGATATGTGTATATTGCCTACCTGTTAGTTACATAGTGCATTGCTCATGATATGCTTGATTAGTATGACTACTGTTGCTTGAACGCGTGCGTGCTTACTCTATCCTACCATCGTACTTTCGCGAACCTCTCTCACTCGTATTACTCTTGTTATGAAGAATCATGTCTGGACGCGTTAACATGACACAAGCCCAGTTGACGGCTTTGATCAACGAACGAGTTGCCGGAGCACTCGCAGCTGCATACGCAGGAGGTATATCCTGCAGTCCGAACTTATCCTAGGATCTTTAGGATCCTACTCTCGTGAACCAACCTTTGTGTTAAACTCTGTCTTTCTTTCACCTACCTTAGGTCAACATGCTCATGCCGACCCACTACTTTTAGCGGAACTGAAGGAGCAGTAGGTCTCCTCCACTGGTTTGAGGAACTAGAATCTGTGTTCGAAATGTGTGAATGCCCTGAAGCGCGCAGGGTGAAGTATGCTACTGGTACTCTCGAGGGTTTGGCCCTCACGTGGTGGAATGCTCAAGTGCAAATGCTAGGGTTGGTTGCTGCCAACGCCACCCCATGGGAAACCTTCAAGGAAATGATCAGGGAGGAATACTGCAGTCGCGACGACATTCATATGTTGGAAGACGAGTTCTACAACCTCAAGATGACGGGGTCAGAGATTGAGGCGTATACTAAGAGATCGCATGAGCTTGCCTTGTTGTGTCCTACTATGGTGGACCCTCCGTATAAGCGAATTGAACTCTATCTCAAGGGCTTGGTGCCAGAAATCCAAAGTCATGTGACTTCAGCAAACTTGGCCACTATCCAGCAGGTTGTTCAGTTGGCCCACCGTCTTACTGATCAGGCGGTGGAGCAGAACAAGTTACCAAAGCGCATAGGCGCTGCAACTACTTCTGGTACCTCTAGTGACAACAAACGGAAATGGGATGGAACTTCAAGCAAGGGTTCAACTTCTGTGCAATCTCAGTCTCAGCAGAGAAAGACTGGCGACCACAAGAGCCCCAGTCAGCAATCGTCTGGTGGTCAAAGTCATGGTGGGTACAAGGGGAATCACCCCAAATGCAATCGTTGCAACCTACACCACAGTGGGCCATGCACCAGGGGCAACTGTCATCGGTGCAACAAGCCTGGTCATGTTGCAAAGGATTGCAGGAGCGCATACCTCGCCAACCAGAATCGTCAGCAACCTCAACAGAACCAGCGGCAGCAACAGGGTAACAACAAAGGGTGCTTTCAGTGTGGAGCTGAAGGCCACTTCAAGAAAGATTGTCCCCAACTGAACCAGAACAACAACAACAACAATCAGGGGAATGGTAACAATGGGAACCACAACAACAACAATGGTGCCAGGGGGCGAGTGTTCGTGATTGGTCAAGGTGAAGCAAGGAATGATCCCAACGTGGTGACGGGTAAGTTCCTTCTCGACAACTTTTATGTTACAGTATTATTTGATTCGGGTGCCGATACTAGCTATGTGTCACTAGAAGTTAGTAAAATGCTTAAGCGTATCCCAACACCCCTAAGCAACAAGCACACTGTAGAGCTAGCTAATGGTAAGAGTTTGGAGGCCTCGCACGTAGTCAAAGGTTGCAAACTTGTTCTCGCTGACCAGACCATCTCTATTGACCTTATTCCTATCGTCTTGGGTAGTTTCGACGTTGTCATTGGGATGGATTGGTTATCCCAACACCGAGCAGAGATTCTTTGCAACGAGAAGATCGTTCGTATTCCTGGTTCCGGTTAGGGGTGTGCATGGGTCAGTTTGGTTCGGTTTTTACTATTAGCCATAACCATAACCGCTAGTTCGGTTATGGAGTTTTGGTAACCATAACCATAACCAAACTTCGGTTATGGTTAATCGGTTGTGAAGTCGGTTATGGGTTGGTTTTGGTTAATTTCGGTTAAGTAACCAAGCAAGTTTTGAAATAAATAGCGTTGTGCATGATTTGAACTTAGCTTGAGCCTATTTTATAAGATAACGGAGACTAAACTTTTTGGTGAAACTCCCAATTTAGGGTTCTTTTTAATAAGGTAATTCTCAAACAAAAACAATTATCACCATAACACCTTTGTTCTTTATCAAAATAAATGGCATCTACATCAATATCATTTTGTTACTAACATACTTTTATCTTAGTAAAAACCCTCTATATGGTTTTGTAAAACACAAATCCATTATATAAAGTTAACATCACAAGTTCGGTTCGGTTTCGGTTATATCGGTTAACCAAAGCTTCATAACCATAACCGATTGAGTGGTTATACAAAGTTTCATAACCATAACCATTGGTTTTATTGGTTATCGGTTATTAGTGGTTCGGTTATGTCGGTTATGGTTCGGTTATCGGTTATGGTGGTTAATTTGCTCACCCCTAGTTCCGGTAGTGAACCTCTCATGATTCGTGGCGACAAGAGAAGTGCTGTTGAGAACATCATCTCTCTCCTTAAAGCCCAGAAGTGCCTACGAAAGGGCCACACTGCGGTTTTGGCTCTAGTTACTGACACCACGGAGAAAGAGAAGAAGCTAGAAGATTTTCCAGTTGTACGTGACTATCCTGAGGTATTTCCTGAGGAATTACCTGGTCTTCCACCCCATCGCCAAGTCGAGTTTCAGATTGAACTAACTCCTGGAGCTGCGCCCATAGCTCGTGCACCTTATCGTTTAGCTCCATCAGAGTTGGAAGAACTCGCTACGCAACTACAAGAACTCCTGGATAAGGGTTTTATTCGTCCTAGTTCATCGCCCTGGGGAGCTCCAGTACTATTTGTGAAGAAGAAGGACGGTACCTTCAGAATGTGTATCGACTATCGTGAACTCAATAAGGTGACTGTGAAGAACCGTTATCCTCTACCGCGTATTGACGACTTGTTCGACCAGTTGCAGGGGTCGAGCTACTATTCGAAGATCGATCTGAGATCGGGATATCACCAGCTGAGAGTTCGAGAAGAGGATGTCTCCAAGACAGCCTTTAGAACCCGTTATGGGCACTATGAGTTTTTGGTCATGCCGTTTGGGCTGACGAACGCACCCGCAGTTTTTATGGACTTGATGAATCGAGTGTGCAAGCCTTATCTGGACAAATTCGTTATAGTCTTCATCGACGACATCCTGATCTATTCTAAGATTCAAGAGGAACACGAACAGCATCTACGACTTATTTTGGAACTCCTTCGAACAGAACAGCTTTACGCGAAGTTCTCGAAATGCGACTTCTGGCTTCGTGAGGTCCATTTCCTAGGCCACGTGGTGAACAAGGATGGGATTCACGTTGATCCATCCAAGGTAGACGCTATTAAGAACTGGCCTGCACCTCGCACACCAAAGGAAATTCGCCAATTCTTGGGATTGGCAGGTTATTACAGGAGGTTCATTAAGGATTTTTCTAAGATCGCGCAGCCTCTCACCTTGCTAACGCAGAAAGGCGTTGTTTATCATTGGGGAAATGCACAAGAGTTAGCCTTTCAACATCTAAAGGATTGACTTTGTAGTGCACCTATCCTTTCACTGCCAGAGGGCACAGACGATTTTGTGGTTTACTGTGATGCATCAATTCAAGGTCTTGGTTGTGTGTTGATGCAACGAGACAAGGTCATAGCTTACGCCTCGCGCCAACTCAAAGTTCACGAGAAGAACTACACTACACACAATTTGGAGCTGGGAGCTGTTGTTTTCGCACATAAGTTATGGCGGCATTACCTGTACGGAACCAAGTGCGCCATCTACACCGACCACAGGAGCCTAGAGCACATATTCAAGCAGAAGGAACTGAATATGCGGCAACGACGATGGGTCGAATTACTGAATGACTACGAGTGCTCTATCAGGTATCACCCGGGCAAGGCCAATGTTGTGGCTGACGCCCTCAGTCGAAAGGACACTGCGCCTAAGCGCGTGAGAGCTTTACAACTCACAATACATTCTAGTCTCCCTTCTCAAATACGAGCTGCTCAGATAGAAGCACTAAAACCAGAAAACGTTAGGGCTGAAGCCCTACTCGGGTCAAGGCAACGCCTAGAACAGAAGGAAGACGGTGCTTACTACGTAACAGGACGCATTTGGGTCCCACTCCATGGCAACCTACGAGAGCTTGTGATGGATGAAGCACACAAATCTCGCTACTCGGTACACCCTGGTTCAGATAAGATGTACCACGATATTAAAACTACGTATTGGTGGCCTAGCATGAAGGCCCACATAGCAACGTACGTCAGCAAGTGTTTGACTTGTGCGCGAGTCAAGACAGAATATCAGAAACCCTCAGGCCTACTTCAACAACCAGAGATACCACAATGGAAATGGGAGCAAATTTCCATGGATTTCGTTACTGGCTTACCTAGATCTCAGCGCGGAAACGATGCTATTTGGGTGATCGTGGATCGACTCACGAAATCCGCACACTTCTTGGCAATTAAAGAAACGGATAAATTCTCCACTCTAGCGGAGATATACCTCAAGGAAGTTGTTTCGAGGCACGGGGTGCCCACCTCTATCATCTCTGATCGGGATGCACGTTTTACTTCAGAGCTGTGGCAAGCGATGCACAAGTCCTTTGGCTCACGATTAGATATGAGCACAGCGTATCACCCACAGACGGACGGGCAGTCCGAGCGCACTATTCAGACCTTAGAAGACATGCTTCGTGCATGTGTAATCGACTTTGGCAACAGCTGGGAGAAGCATCTACCACTTGTGGAATTCTCGTACAATAACAGCTACCACACCAGCATTAAAGCTGCTCCGTTCGAGGCATTGTACGGACGTAAATGCCGGTCACCTCTTTGTTGGGCAGAGGTGGGGGATAGTCAAATCACTGGTCCAGAACATGTGGTAGACACTACTGAGCGGATTGCTCAAATACGACAACGCATGGCGGCCGCTCGTGACCGTCAGAAAGCCTACGCCGATAAGGGTAGGAAACCACTTGAGCTCCAGGTTGGGGAGCGGGTATTACTCAAAGTTTCACCCTGGAAGGGTGTGGTTCGTTTTGGTAAACGAGGCAAACTTAACCCACGATACGTTGGACCTTTTGAAATCATTGAGAAAATAGGCAAGGTGGCCTACAGACTAAACTTACCAGCAGAACTCGGTGCAGTTCACAACGTTTTTCACGTGTCGAATCTGAAGAAGTGTCTGTCAGATGAGACCCACGTAGTTCCTCTGAAGTAACTCACTATTGACGAACAGTTACGATTCGTCGAGGAACCGGTTGAAATCACGGACCAGGATGTTAAGGTCCTCAAGAGCACTAGAATACCTCTCGTTCGAGTTCGTTGGAACTCACGTCGCGGCCCAGAGTTCACCTGGGAGCGCGAAGATCGGATGAAACAAAAGTATCCCCAACTGTTTGCAAACAGTACGACCACTACTGAGGCTGAAGCTACGGAATTTCGGGACGAAATTCCAGATCAACGGGGGGAGGATGTGACACCCCAGGAAAACCGGGAAAACCATACAACTTAACTAGCTTCCTCAGTGAGTGCCATCAAATTTCGGGACGAAATTTCTTTCAACTTGGGGATGATGTGACAACTCGAAATTTAGAACCTTCGATGTATCTTGATGTAACGTGTTTGAACATATATGACTAATTGAATCGTTAAATTATATGATTTATGTGTGTACATTCTATGTGACTAAGTGCTATGTGTATACGTATGCGTGTATGTATGCGACTCGAGAACAACAAGGACCCGACTCGAGACCATGTGGTCTCGAGTGAACAGTAACCGGTTGGGCCATTTGGGCCGTAAACCCCTTTAGCCGGCTTGTAAACCCATTAGGGTGAACCATGAGGAACTAGTATATATGCTACACTCATGGCCACATTTACCATTTCCTTTGACAACACACATACTCCTCTACACACACACTCTCCTACTTTCTCTCACAAACACACTCCCTCATTCTCGGATTTGGACTCTTGGATCGGCTCACACACACACCCAGTTGGAAGCTTCATACACACCTTTGAGACCCATCAACCGGTAGTGTTTATGATGTTATTGTTGATGCTAGTATGTTATGATGTTTGTTATGTTTGTTGTTAAATGGTAGTATGAATGATATGATTTAACTAGTGTAGTGTATGCTTGATGATGTTTTATGTGTGTAATGTTGATAAATCGGTTAACATGTCTTGATTTTGGATATATTGCATGATGAGTTATGATATCTTGTGTTTAAATGAAGTTTAAACCACTAGTTGTTGATGTTCATGAAACCGGTTTGCACTTGTCATATAATCGGATTAGTATAGAACCGAGTTTGTGGTGTCATGTTAAATGTGTTGATTAGTTATTCATGATTATGTTTGTGAGTGATGCAAAATGTGTTTGAATAAGGGTTGTTTGTGTTATGAATATGTGAAGAACTTGATGAATGTGTTTTGAATATATGAAGAACAACTTGAATGTGCTTTGAAGGTGCTTTGAATATTTGAAACCTGATTTGTTTGATCCATTTTGGGTAAATGTTAGACAACAAAACATGTTTAGTGGATAGTACATAATTCTGCATAAATTTCATTGGATAGTACAAACTGCGAAGGATCAGCAACTGTTGGGGAGTCGAGACCCCTGGTTTCGACTCGAGACCATAGCATGACAAGCCGAGACCACAGGTTGCGACACAGGTTGCGAGTCGAGAACCCCTAGTCTCGACTCGAGACCACATATGATCAACACAAACAGCATGACTCGAGACCATGCCTGCGAGTCCGGTTGCGACTCGAGACCAACACATGTATAACCCGAGACCTCCTTAGATTGCGACTCGAGACCCTGTCAGCTACACTCGAGACCGCACAGTCTCGAGTAGAGACCGCACAGTCTTGACTCGAGACCACGCTTATTGGGCTTGCTTAGTTACGGGCCTAAGTTAATGGGCCGGCCTTATGGACTCCTTGTGCTACTGTTTAATGCGTGTTTTGGGCTTGCACACCATTACGAGACCAACCGTTTGGGTCACCCTTAGACTATTACGTGAATGTTACTGTGAAACTTGTTGTGAAGTATTGATGAACTGCCATGCTAGAACTTGTATGCCATGATTGTTACTTGTACGTGCACTGCTTGGTTTGAATCTGATATAAATGGTATCTATGTTAGGACATAGTTGACCACTTGCAACTTGATTGACCTTTCTGTGTTACTGCCGAGCAAACCAAGGTGAGTTCACACCCTCTACAAAGCATGGGATTCCCTGGGTTGGGAATGGGATTAAGGAACGTGGATTCCTCGTCCTCCTTGGGTAGGACAGCAGTGGTTCAGGAATGTGATTCCTCGTCCGGACGGACGGATAACTCGTACTAGACCAAAACTCTATCACGAAGTCCCTCCTTTTTATATCGACTTAATCGCCGGGCCAATGGCGAGCGTGTCATTAGTTAGATAGCGCTATTTAGGTCTGACAAACCTCACACCGTGCCGTAGAGGACGGGCGTGAACTAATGGATCTGGGGCACGTCAATGATGATAGACATTGACAGTTTCAGGGCACATAAACATGACTACAGTCAGCAGTCGATATGGTAACGAGTCTAGTGTACGCATGGGGTAGCCCCCACGGCCGAAATGCCTGATAACTAACACGGGGTAGCCCCCACGGCTGGAATGCCGGAGTAACCGGGAACAAACAAGTCACGTTTTTAAACTATGGGGTAACCCCCACGGCAGGATGCCAGATAAAGGAAACTGTTTTCGAAACAACTTAAAACAAACACCCAACTGTGAACTCACTCAACTAGTTGTTGACTCGTTACTACATGCTTTGCAGGACCATAGGTACTCAGCTGGAGCATGCATGGAGAAGAGTCGTTGTGGGACATGGATTGCTGCGTGACATGTTAAACTTGAAAACATTTGAACTTATGTTTTAACTTTAAGACTTATGCTTCCGCTTACAACTTAAACTTTGTTTTGTTTGAACACCAATCGTGTTGGTAAAACTTTTATAACTATTTATATGCTTGTTCAGTATGATTGGTGGCTGGATCCTGGTCAGTCACGCCTCCAAGCGGTAGTACTCCGCAGGTGGATTTTGGGGGTGTGACAGAGGGTTTGGCCATTTTTGCTGGTGGCTCATCGTCAACGTACATGACTTCCTTGCTTGAGTACAGAATTGCTACTCTAGTTTCTGTTGGAAACCCGCACGCAACATGTGGAATAGAAGTGATCATGCTGAATTCTCTTTGTGACCTTCTTCCTAGCAAGATATCGTGGCGCGATGTTGCTGGCATGACCATGAAATTCACTGTGACTGTGCGTGAATGCTCGCCATCTGATAGAGTCACAGGAAATGCAATTTGCTCTAATGGAAACACAACTTCGTTGCAAAAACCGGTGAGAGGAAAATCGACCGGCTCTAGACGTGCTTTGTCTTCTGGATCAAGTTGTTTGAAACACTGTTCATATATGATATCCATCAAGCTTCCTGGATCTATGAACATATAATTCGTTCTGTAATGGCCGAAGATGCCAGTAATAATTACTAGTCGTTCTTCCTGAGGGCCTCCGGGGATGACAGGAAACACAACTTGTTGTTCCCTCCAATGCTGATTATGGTTTCGTTTATTTGGCCTTTGTGAAGGACCTCCCTGCACCACGTGTATCTGCTTTGGTTCGGTTTCTGGACAGTTGGTGTCTTCTAATTTTTGGATTATCTCAGCATGACTGCTAGATTGGATGTCCCACTGACCAGGTATTTGTGGGTCCAATACTACAGTGTCAATTTTACTTTTTCTTTCTTTCAGAACATCAGATCTGATATTTAACGACTCAGATCTATTGATTTGTGTGAAGATTTGGTTTATAGCGATCTGGAATCTGCTGAACCAGTATTCCAGAGTTCTTTCTAATAGTTGATCTGAATGGTTATGAACTCCTGTTTGTACTATGGAGTCATTTCCTTCTGAATGACTGTTGTTGTTTTCTTTAATTCCCATGATTCCGTCGATCTGGGAATCTTGAGCTGTAAAACCCTTGAATTCAGATCGAGGACTTAATGGGTGGATGATGAATTCTATGCCATATGAAAACAGAGAATGAAGGAAAACAAATCGAAACGAGAAAAAACTGATGAAACAGAGAAATCATAGGGCGCCAATGAAGAAACACTGGATAAATGACCGGAATCAAATTATCCAGGGGGTTAGGTTCTGCATAAAGGGTGGTTCTCTCTCGTTTGATTCGAAGAGATGGGTCTTCTTCTCCGATGAATACTGCAAAAGAGAACACCGTTAGTCTCGCCACGGGGAGAAGGGAGGTTCTCTCCGTGACCACACTCCGGCGTGAGAATAAGTATGTGTTTATGAAGAAGAAAAAGTATTAATGAAGTGAGTGTAACTTGAAGTTTATACCTGAATTATTCTCATATTTATAGCCGGGAGTTTGGGCGGGAAAACTCGTTGTTGAAATATTAACGAAAGATGCTAACTCCGTAAGCAGTTATTTTCCCTCCGTTAATCTTCTTGATCTGACGTGAAAGCACACGGATCGCTATTCAGATCAACGGCTGGGGAGTTGCCACGTGGAAAGTGGGCAAGTGGAGGTTTCTCTCCCATTCCATGCCATCATCGTGATTTCAGGGTGTCCTGGGATGATGACACATGTCCCAGATGGTTATAATCGTCTGGTGGTGCATGATTGAGTCTTCTAGAAGATTATTGCCATAATCCGGTGTGACTCCTTGTCCTGTAGCATCAGTTTAGTAAATAATACCCAAGTTTGGGTGTTATTTTAAGCGGGAGTATTTGTTGGGATTTTTATCCCTTTGGCGCAAGGACTTATGAATTTCCTTTTAGCGCGCAGGTGTTGTCTGCTGTCTTTCTTCTAAACTCTTTGTAGGACCAGTGCGCGGCCGTGCAAGGTCTAAAGAGGGTTAAAAGACGAGGTTGTGGTATGGTCCCAAGTACTTGAGATGAGGTTTTTGGGACCTTACCCCTTCAAGTCCCCCCAGTCTAGTGGTGCTCTTATGCAATTAAGTGGAGCACTGGACTATATGAAAGAAATGCTTGTAGGCTTTTTGGGCGCGAAAGTGGGGAATCTTCTATGAGAAGATACACTTTGCTTATTATGCTGATGTTTGAAAATCTTTGACTTTGGGTAAAGATGGAAAGTTTGTGAGGAACGATATTTATGCCTTTGTTTATTCTGGACTGTTGTTCTCTTGGCCGAAGAGTTTGTGTAATTATGAGCTGACGACTGCTTATGTCATTTCTATAGCTTGTGCTGACCCTTTGTCTTCTGGTTTAACTGTAGTTTCTGGGAATGCGTGTGGGCCCTGTCAGAGGGTTTTAAATGGGATGTGACATTTGTAGTGGCAGCGCCGTTGTGAAGTCAGTTGATTTGATACTTAATCATCACAATTCTCTTCTCGATGTTGAAACTACTTTTTTCTGGTCTATATATTCACGTTGGGTGTGACATTCTTTTCCTAATTTTGGAAGAAATGAAGATTAAGCGATTGATTCGGTGGAGAAGACTTTCTGAGGTTTTGAAGGTTCTTGAAGCTGCCGATGCTTTGCTTCTGCATTCCAATCCGTTGACAGATCTTATTGTTAGAGATGAAGGTGTTGATGATGCAAACCGTCGGGATGCTTTGGAGGATCGAATCCGTCTTCGTCTTGCAGATGACAACAATGGTGGGGTTACTAGGCTGTCTGCACATACGGTGACTCGGTTATTTCCAGCTGACCGGAGGGGGGGTTATTCGATTGTCTACCAGCGACGTCCCCGTGTTGTTCCTCCGGCTGCAGTATCTGGAGGTGATGAAGATGCTAACCCTTGGATTGTTGATCCTCGCCCTCTGTCCGAGTATGGTGAAGTTCTTCATACCCCGTTTGCTGTGCTAGATATGCTCTCTTAATTTGCTCGTTTTGTAAGTAGTACTTTTTTGAAGAAACACTATTGTGTTCTTGTAATGGTTTGTTAAAGTGCTTTTGTTGCACTAATGATATTTTTTGATGCACTGCTGTGCATATCTGCCTTGGTAATTCTTTCGTTTTTTTACGCATTTTAAGCGTGAAAGTCAAACAAGTGTTTGATTTCAGCTTTGACCAGTCAGTGGTCAACACGAAGTTCGTTTGAACTTCATAATGTGAGCGTAATCACGATGGTCATAGTCCTTTGTGACTATACCTACTGATTACCACGTTATTTAGGCGTAGTGACGAGTCGTAGTTTCGGTCAAAATGCGTATTCTTGCGTATTTTGCAACCAAACTACTTTTAGGTATCAAGACCCTTTGTTTTGATACCAAACTTATTTTCAAACCTCGTTAAACATGTTTTAACATATTTAGCTCGTCACTTTAGGTTTTGTGCTTATATAGGGTCGTAAGATAAGCGATCTAATCAATCGCTTAGACTTTCGAACCCAACCCGTTTGGTCAATCATTAGGATTCGACAAAATACATTTTATGACCGTAGTTGCATAAGGAATAACCTTCCGAGGTTATACTTTATGGTCACTTAGTCTACTTAGTTGTATGATAGGAAATTATATGCCTTAGGAAAAATGACCAAAATGCCCTTTTTACGCCAAAATTCATTTTAAGCATATGTAACATAAATTTTGACATCTAAACTGATTAGGAAACATTATTAGACATGTTAAGGCATATTTTACTTGTCATAGGACTAGTTAGGCGGTCCAAACGCGTTTTACGCGAACGACGCGTTAAAGTAGCATAAGCTACCTAAACAAGTCGTAACGGGTCATAAGCACTTAGGATAGGTTCCGTTTTAGAATGTAGGCTTTGTTAAACCATATTACATGAGTTCTTACACTCATTTGGTTTACGAAACCACATTTTATCCAATCCTCCGATTTAGGTCCGTGTATTAACGTAGTTACCTATATTAGGTGCCGTTTAATTCCCTGATCTTTCTAGCATTGCTTGGTGGTTATGTAAAGACTATTGAGCAATCTCAAGTGAGTACATAGTCCCCTCTTTTACGTTTTCAAATGTTTTGGGGTGAAACACATATGCCTACTTGTTACTTTCGTGCTTTTCATGCTTTTACATCATATGCTTGTTATGTTCATTAGTACACATATAGTACATGATTTCTTGCATGTTTTGCTATGTATGTTCACTTAGCATGCTAGCACATTGTTTTACATTACATTTTATGCTATGTATGTCCATTTAGTGCGTACTTAGTACACTGTTTTACATTACATTTCTGTTGCATATGTTTACTCAGGATATGGACACATTGTTTTACATTTCTGCCTTGTATGTTCACTTAGCATACTAGGTACATTGTTTTCATAAAACATGCTTACATTTGGTATGACATTTAGTTGTTTAACGAACTAAAATACGTTTATTAACATTACCTACGCCGCTCGGTAGTAAGTAATGGTACCATAGGACTTGACAACTCCCATTCCTGATATCCTAGGTTTGTTTGGATGTAAGGAATGACTGAATCCGAAAACATTTTGATAATCTTTACTCTATGGTTACCCTACAGTCTCAAGGCTTGAATGTATACGTTTAACATACCGCATAAGTGTTTGTATCAGTATAGCATGCATTTTTACAACACATACTTTTGATTTAAACTGTGTTTTATATCAATTACATTGTTTTGTACATTCTTCTTATAGGGTTGAGTAAATACTTTTATTCACTATACATTACATTTGTTTACACATAAACATTTCAACATTTGTTTGAACATTACATTTTGGTGGTTTGTTTGGGTAAGTGATTTATATAACGAGGCAACGTGTAATATAATAAAAGCATGGTGGATACGCCGCTGGTACTTCCTATATATAAGTGTTTTTATGATATTGCATATCGTAGCGTTATTTAAACCATTTCAATTTAGACATATTACATTTTACACAAATAACATACTTCCACATAAACATTGTTTTACGAACAACTTATTTAATACAAACTCATTTTACTTGGTAACTTATTTAACCATACATCTTTCTTTTATATATATCATCTAATTACTTATTGATTTTCATATGATTTTTAAAAGAAAACACTTTTATAAAAGATTCATGACTAACTTTTTGTTAAAACATTTTCTTTCAAATACCAGTCATGAATCCTATTTAAACGAAACCTATGTATCTCATAGGCATTTTTATGCTGACATACCTATTTTCACATGTGTTTTCAGGAGCTGTTGCATAGGATGATCGAGACATACTAGGGCGGACCTGTGCCTTAGTGACTTAAAATTGAAGCTAGAACTAGTTAAATTTTGTTATGTACTCTCGTTTTCTTTGTTTGAGACAATGTATCCCCTGTTTGTTTATAAATAAAACATAACTTTAAATACCATGGTTGTGAAACAATAATTCTGTTACAACACTCCCCGATGTTTCCGCCGTGGTTTAGTTGTTTTACGCGGTCAGGGTGTGACAGAAGTCACACCCCGACCACGTAAAACAATAAATCGTGGCAGAAACGTCGGGGAGTGTTGTAACAGAATCATTGTTCCATAACACATGGAAATTTGAAATTTTGTTTTATTGATTAAAAGAGTTACAATGTCTTAACAACAAAGAAGCATAACATAATTAACTAGTCTTGCATCTTTTATTGTCACTAAGGCCCGAGTCTGCCTAAGTGTATCTTGATCAATCCTAGGCATCATTTCCTGAAACATATGTGAAAATAGGTACGTCAGCATAAAAATGCCTGTGAGATACATAGGTTTTATTGATTTAGGGTTCATGACTCTTAAGTTTACAGAAGATGTTTAATAAAAGTTAGTCCATGAACCTTGTAAAATGTTTTCTTTTGTAAATCATATAAACAGTGACGAGAAATCAGATGATATAAAGGAAAGATGCACAGATAAACAAATGAACAAGCAAAATGAGTTTGTATAAGATGTGTTGATTGTGAAACAATGTTTCATGAAGATGTGTTATAAGTGTAAAATGTATTATGTCTAACTTGAAATGGTTTAAGTAACACTACGATATGTAATACCATAAAAGCACTTATATATAGGAAGTACCAGCGGCGTATCCACCATGCTTTTATCCTATTACACACGCCTCGTTACTTAAATCACTTACCAAATAAACCACCAAAATGTAGTGTTCAAACAAATGTTGAAATGTTATTGTGTAAACAAATGTAATGTATAATGAATAAAAGCCTTTATAGATTAAAAGCATTTACTCAACCCTATAAGAAAGAAATGTACAAAACAATGCATTTGATAAATCAAAATCAAAAGTTATGTTTTGTAAAATAATGCATGCTTTACTGATACAAACATCTATGTGGTAATGTTAAACGTCTACATCCAAGCCTTGAGACTGTAGGATAACCTTAGAGTAAAGGTTATCAACAATGTTTTCGGATTCGGTCATTCCTTCCACCTAAACAAACCTAGGATTTCAGGAATGGGAGTTGTCAAGTCCTATGGTACCACTACCTACTACCGAGCGGCATGTTCAACAATGGGAGTTTCGCTAAACAAACCAAATGTTATACCAAATGTAAGCATGTTTTATGAAAACAATGTGCCTAGTATGCTAAGTGAACATACAAGGCAGAAATGTAAAACAATGTGTCCATATGCTACGAGAACATATGCAACAGAAATGCAATGTAAAACAATGTACTAAGTATGCACTAAATGGACATACATAGTGTTAGGATCTGAGTTTGGTTTTGATTGTGATTTATTTTTGAATTAAGATGAACAATGAACAAGTAGTGCAGCGGAATATAAATGGAAACAAACTTTTCACAATCAAACATGAGAATTGCTTTCAACCCACATTTTCAATAAAGAACCGAATGATTGAATTTATTTCATCAACGATTACAATTGCATGCATGTAACAAACTCCCCCTCAGCCGGAGCTCATAGTGATTTGTTCGTATAGGAAGAAAGATGGTGAAGAGCTGATAGAACAGTACAGGGTACTGTTCTATTTATAGGCACGGATAAATCACTAAGGCATCTTTGCTGACGTCACCATGAAAGTGACATCTAACCTCCTAACAAACTCTAACAACTGATCTATACAAGTACTGCTATGCTAACAACTGTTATACAATACATTATATAAAACAACTAAACTGCTACTAAATCCTTCCACTGATGTGAACCCAGCAGTACTTGACAAATCCAGCAGTGCTTGACTTATAGCAGTAGATTGAACAGCAGGGCTTTAGTCTTTATCAGTCTTTGACTTGATCAGCAGTTGTAGGTCAACAGTTGTAACGATCAATAGATTGGAGATCATCAGATGTTGAAACCACTTTCAAGGGGAGAGACTTGTATACATAACATCTGCTTATTCTAGATCCACTGCCCTGATCCAGTTTTGGCTTTAATTATCTGTTCCTCTGATAGGGTTCAATCCCAACAATCTCCCCCTGGAACAGATAATGCCAAAACCCTTCATTATTTGTAGATCTTTATTGCCTCATCAACAGTTCCCTTATTTGCCCTTTGAGTTGTAACTCAAAGTCTAAGGCATCTGTATCATCATCATCCCCACACAGTGGAAGATCAAGGAGATCCTGCAAATCTTCAAGACTTAGGCCAAGTGCTTGTTCCCTTGTTATTTTCTTCACTTTTCCACTAGACTTGATCACAGTCAGTACATGGGTCTGTTTGTCAGTTTTCCTCTTTAGTACTTTTGAGTCTTGTGGGTTTCTTGGGAGATTTTTATTAGATGAGGAGTTTGGTGATGCTGGCCTTGTGATGACTGACTGAGCAGTACTTGCAGATTGATTCAATCCAAGAGTTTCTTCAATCATCTTCTTAATTCCCTCTTTTATAAGGTCATCTCCTGCCATTAGTTCTTCCACTGTTTCAGCATTCAACCAGTTTTGTTGTCTTCTTTTATAAAGGGCAGCACCAGTTGGAGCAGTGGATCTCCTGATTTGCAGCTTTGGTGGTCTTGTTGAAACCTCTGCATCAGGTTAGTCAGGTTTTTGTGGAACTTTTAGATCTTTCTTCCTTAGTTCCTCCAACCTTTTGTAGGTGGCCCTGACTTTATCTTCTCTCCATCTCAACACTTGATTCTTAGATCCATAATCAGCAGAAATTAGCTCCTCTTTCATTCTCTTCAGCTCTAATGTCTTTTCAGGTACATTCTTTTTTGTTGGTGTAGTTGTCTGTCGACTACATCTTCGTTCGAGTCTTAGGTTAGGATTATTTGTACAGTGCACGAAAATCAAGAAAACATGTTATAGTGTTGATTTCGCTCATAATGACACTTTGTTATTATAAGCGAAATCACATGATAATCTTGATTTCGCTTATAGAGTCAGTAAGTCATGATTTCGCTTTTATGTACAATGTCTGATTTCGCTCTTGTGGACTCTGTGTCTATGAGCGAAATCCCAAGCCTATAAATAGGCAGTTATAAGCGAAATCAAGTAGTAATTCGGTCAAGATCTTGTATGTAACGGCGAAGCCCTGCCGAATCGTCTCTGTGATTGTAAACTGTTATCAAATCAACAAAAGAGACAATTAATAGTGAATCCAAGCTAAACAAAGACAGAATCAATGAATTCCGCCTCTGATTCAGTCTGAGCACTCTTCTGATTAACTCGTTAGGTCGTCTCACGATCCTACAAGTGGTATCAGAGCTCAGGAGGAAGAGTTCTTACTGTTTAGCTCGTTTTCGCTGAAAAATTCTGATTTCTACACCTTTTTTCTTCATCAGAATGAGTTTTATTGGTCAAAATTGGATCAAAATTTCACAGAGTATAGGAAATTGGACATAGATGAATCCCTGAAAGTTTGACACTGAAATTCGGACTAAAAATGGACCAAAATGCCCCCCGAGTTGATTTCGCTCGTATGGACACTTCTTGATTTCGCTCTAAAGGCACATCAGATTTCGCTCCAGAGACATCATTTTTGGGATTTCGCTCCAAAACACTGATTGATTTCGTTCCAGGGATGCCATTTTGACTGATTTCGCTCTTGTGTACAGATTCTAAGAGATTTCTCTTCAAGCTGCATATTGATTTCGCTATTAGGGTTTACAGACTGTAATTTCGCTCCAAAGATCACTCTAATTTCGCTCATAAGACACCATATCTGATTTCGCCCGAACCTTTATCCTGATTTCGCTCAAGTGGTCACCATCTAATTTCGCTCAAACGGACAATAGTTGTTTTGTAAAAAAATTGTCAGAACTATATAAAAGATGGCATTAATGTTTGACGAAAAGGAGAATGAGTTTATTGGAAGATTGAATAGTTATGGATGGTATAGAACGAGCACATATGAACAAGATGATAAGAAGATTTGGATGCTTAGACTTGACAATTTTGCATGTGAAAAGAATGGAACAATGAAAGAAATGGAAAGAAGATTTGAGTACTTAATAGACAAACTAAAAAGGTTTGACATCAAATTGACAGATGCTGAAAAGCTATCAAGGTTTGCAGATGCTTTACCTGCCGAATGGAATGATGTTTTAAGAGAATTCAAGCAAAAACCTAAATTTTCAAAATTACATTCATTTGATTTCATCAATAAACTTCAAAAACACAGTTATGAAAATTCTGACAAGAAGAAAATATGGATGAATAAAATCAAAGAGAATCTAGATTAATTGAATTTGGGAAATCTAGGAAAAATCAATTTGGATGTAATTACTGAGATTGATAAAGGAATTTGTATGTGTTTTGCTGCAAAACGAAACATGAAATATGATTATAAGAGAGGATGTTATATTGATGAAAATTTAAAACCTCTTGATTTTGTTAAAATCGTTTGTGCAGGAACATACAAGACAGAATCAAAGGAAATCACAAAGAATGAAGAATCTGTGAAGAATGAACTTTCAAGTTCTGCATCAGTGTGTTTTAAATGTGACAGTTTTAAGACAGAAAATGACAAACTCGTGAAAGATGCGGAAAGTTTGACTTTGGAAGTCAAAAAGTTGAATGATAAGAAGCAAGCTGATGATAAACAGATTCTGGATTTGCAGGGAAATTGTGTAAAGCTGAAGTCTGAAAATGACAAACTGTTAAGTAACTTGAACAGTTTGACATTGGAAAACTAGAAGTTGAAAGAAAATGCAAAAAATCTTGAAAATAAATTGAAAGTTTTTGAAATTGAAAAATTAAAAGCTGAGAAAGAATTTCAAAGTCAAATAAAAATTCTTGAAGATGGGAGAAATGTTTTTAGTTAAAATAACATCGAAAAGCAAAAAATGATAAATTCCCATCTTCAGAAAATTATTAGACTTGAAAAAGAAATTGAATGTGCTAGAAAGAAAAACAAGGAGTTAGAAGAAAAGGATGAAAGCAATAAGAAATCTTCAGAAAATGAAGATTTCTGGATAAGGCTTGAGAACAAGAACTTGAAAGCTAATGAAACAAACTTTCAAGAACAGATAAGAGTTTTGGAAAATGAAAAATCTGTTCTTGAAAACATGAAGAATGAGAATAAAGAAACAATCAAGTCTCATCTTGAAAGAATATCTCAACTTGAAAACAAAGCTGAGAATTCAAGAAACAAGATTGGTGAACTTGAAAAGAAATTGAAAGGTTTTGTGACCTCATTAGATTTTTTGAATATCCCCTGTTCAAAACCGATCAATTCTGTTTCAATAAGTGATGATGTCACAAACTTTGACAATGTCAAAGTTGAAGATTGCGATGGGAAATTTGATGATGAAAATGAAAAGATTGAAAAACAAAAATTGTTTTTGAAATTAAAAGAAAAATTTCAGGAAACTGTTCTACAATCGACTGAAAAGGGAGAATGCTCTAAGCAAAAACCTTTGAAGAAGAAAGTGGAACAGAAACAAAAAATTAAAAATGAGAAAAATGTTCAAAAAGATAATAAAAGCTCATCAGATCGATCATCCAATCAAAATCAAAAATCACAAAAATTGAAAAATGAAAACTCAAAAACTGTTGGCAATAAGTGGTGCAGGTCGGACCACAGTGCTCAAAAGTCAAATCCAGCAAACATGAGGAAGGTATATCACCAAGCCAAACAATGCTATGATCTGAGCATCTGGTGTGAAAGTGGTGATTGGTATGATAACAGAGTGTGTTACCAATGCGGTTATCAAGGACACATTGCTGTTAACTGCCAGAATTGGAGCTATGAGACGAGAAGATGCTATAGTTGTCAAATCAGAGGTCACATTGCCAGAGATTGCCCAAGGAAATCAAATGACAGATTGAGGGCTAATTCTCAAAAATTGGCAAAGATTCCAGTCAATGTCAAGCCTCATGAACAGAAGGTTCTAAAACCTAAAGTTCAAGACCAGACAATTCAAGAAAAGAAAGTTAAACTTTCACAGGGGCAGAAAGACAGACTGAGAAAGAAGAGGAAGAAGGCGAGAGAATATTTAGAGAAGATTTTGTCCTCGGGTTCATCTATTGGTAAAAATAAGAGTTCTGATGAATCGACTCCATCGATCGCAAAGTCAAGCAAGATGAGTTCATCAGATACAAATCTGAGGACGAAAGAAGAAAAAAAGAAGAAGAAAATGGTCGGCGATGAATCTGACGTGTCAAAGTCAGACAAGCCATCTTCAGGCGATGAATCTGACAGGTCAAAGTCAGACAAGCCATGTGCAGGCAATGATTCTGGTTCGTCAAAGCCAGATGAGCCATTGGTTGAGGTAAAAATGGAGAATTCAGGTTTAACAATGGATGATGCAAACTTTCCACCATTGTTGAACAAGAATTCAAAATCACCTAAGGATCGTCAGGCTTGGGTGAATCTGTTCAAATAGAAAAACCTGATTTGCCGGAGTTCCCAGGTTGGTAAGCGTGGAACATGAATCGGCACATTTCTTGAGAAATTTCACTCTGGTGATTTTTCGCCTTACATGTGGTAAATCAGGGACATTAAATTGTACTTGATTTTCTACAAGTTATGCTTGAGATTTAAAACTGAAATTGTAAAATCTGTCATGTGTATGAAGAAAACAATGTGATGAAGTGACCCTAAACCTACAAGTGGTTGATAAACAAACTAATTTTTCCGGAAAAACCATTTTGATTAAAACAAACTTAAGTGTTTTGAAATCATAATGGGAAAATAGTTTGTTGAAAGGGGGAGTTCTGATTGTTTACGCCAAGTGAATGGAGAATTGAAGCAATTCTCATCAAGTTGTCATTTTACTTTGTACAGTTTACTGTTTTGTTTTTCAAAATTTCCCGGAAAATCAAAATTGAAACATATTTTGATTTTAGGGGGAGAAAAATTTTAAAAAAAATTAGAAAATTTGAAAATGTCAAAAACATTGAAAAATTTAAAAATGAGTTTTGCTGAAACAAGAGGAAATGATAGAAAATCAGTGGACTATCACAGCATGCTAAAGAAATGTAAAGTCTAAAAGTGATAAACGGTCTCACTATAGATGTGACGATAGGCTCAGCTAGACTAGTAGATTTGCAATAACGATACAAACATAAAGAAAAAGCCTAATTCTAGTGGGAAACATGATCGAAAGCATAGTACTTAGTTTTGTCCTTCTTGATTGTGTGCCTGCTTAGTAATTGCTGAATGCCAAAAAGCATAAAAACTGGTTAAGTTTGTAAGCTTTCACAACTTTGCTAAAAATGATACTGTGATTGTGCAATTTTATTTTGCAAAGATTTAAACTTGTTTTATTTTCTTTATTTTGTTTAAGCATTGGACATCCTCTGCGTATACGTGAGTATCGACCTGGATGTTATTGCCTAAACGTTCTGCTTTATTTTCTTTGGTGTTTCGTTTAAGCTTTGGATCACCTATGCGTATACGGAGTATCGACCTGGTGGTTAAAGCCTAAACAACTTCAACTTATTTTTATTTTCTTATTTTGTTTAAACATTGGACTTTCTCTGCGTATATGGAAGTATCGACCTGATTGTTAATGTTTAAACATTCTGCGTTGTTTTCGCACAAATCACAGTTGATCAAAGTTTAAAGGCATTACTTGAGTCAGTGTATTGCATGATGAGGGGATATGCTGAGATCATGGGGTCCATAAGAGCTTAGTGCAAAATTAATATACCAAAATGTATCGGTAAGCATTTCGAAAGTTTTAGTTTGAGTTTATGTGGACAACAATATCGTCAATCAACGTGAATCGTTTAGAACTTAAAACAATTAAAAGCTTAACGGTATTTGTGATGTGTCTAAAAACTGATATGATCCTCTTTCACAAACTCACAAAAATATGTTTGTACATATTTCATTTCTGCATTTAATTTCTGTTATTGCACTTATGTTTCATATTATTGAAAAAATCCAAAAAGATTTTCGACAACTGATGTTGAAAAGCTGATATTCAAAATCTCAAAGGCTAAACAAGATGAACAGATGGTTTGGTTAATTGGTTTGAAATGTTTAAAATGATTCATTAAGTTGAATCAGAATTTGGAATATTTTAAATTCTTGATCAATTTCAAATGAAAAAGATTCTCAAAAGTTTAGTTGATTCATTAAGTTGAATCACAATATTGTTTGTTTGTAATAGAGTGTTTGAGATGTGTAGGTTTCTGATCCTGTTGCTACGGAAAGCCAAGAGATGCATCAGAACCTGAGAAGAGCGTAAACTGAGAAAGCCAGGATTTGATTTCAAAGGTGATAACAAATTCCAGACAGCGATCCCAGCTTGATGATAGGGGGAGTCTGACGAGAGTTAGAACGAGAGAAAGATCCGGGTATATGATTCCAGGAAGAGTTCCTGAAGAAGACCGATCAAGATTGAAGAGTTGTCATGTTGAAGACTCTCACTGAAGATTCCGTCAACATTCAAGGGGGAGTCTGTTGGTGCAGTTGTCTGTCGACTACATCTTCGTTCGAGTCATAGGTTAAGATTATTTGTACAGTGCACGAAAATCAAGAAAACATGTTATAGTGTTGATTTCGCTCATAATGACACTTTGTCATTATAAGCGAAATCACATGATAATCTTGATTTCGCTTATAGAGTCAGTAAGTCATGATTTCGCTTTTATGTACAATGTCTGATTTCGCTCTTGTGGACTCTGTGTCTATGAGCGAAATCCCAAGCCTATAAATAGGCAGTTATAAGAGAAATCAAGTAGTAATTTGGTCAAGATCTTGTATGTAACGGCGAAGCCCTGCCGAATCGTCTCTGTGATTGTAAACTGTTATCAGATCCATAAAAGAGACAATTAATAATGAATCCAAGCTAAACAAAGACTGAATCAATGAATTCCGCCTCTGATTCAGTCTGAGCACTATTCTGATCGACTCGTTAGGTCGTCTCACGATCCTACATTTTTGTACTTTGACCAATCAGGAGGAGTGTGTTTGACCTTATTCTTAATCATTTCTTGAATCCTGGCTGCTTCACTTTCAAGCTCAGGAATGGTCCACTCTTTGTACATAAGTTTTTCCCCCTTATACTTCTTAGAAGTCATGATATTTTCAATGTAGTATTTTCTTAGGGTTTCATCTGCTCTTTCTGATATTTGCTGACAAACATTTTTTGCAAACTGCTCTAAGGATCTGACTTGAGTGAATAGAAATTGGTAATGCCTTTGAATTTCTTTGGCAGTTTTTCCTTAGGAGTTTCTTTTGGAGATATCCTCTGCCTGTTAAGCCTTAACTTTCAAGTACTTTTCAATGTTGTTAGGCCTAGGATATCCTTCAACTGAAGGCAATCTCCTTTTAGTAGGGTCATCCTCAAAGTAGAAGGATTTGATCTCTTCTCTGACTGCTTCAAGTTCTAGAGGATATTGGACACCTGTAGGAGTAACGTCAGTGATTGGCTTTTGCACCTAAGCTGATGAGAGAGGAACTGGGTTTGGTATGGTAACAAGTGATAAAGATTTTGAAGATGTTGGTGGTGGTGGTGGTGATGGAGAGTCATCATCAGGTATAAATATCTTTCTCCTTTTTTTGTTTAGGAGCGGCTGATGATGTGTTGGGTAGTTGTGAAGTATTGATTTGAGTGGTAGAAGGTGGCTGACTAACAGTTGATGAAACAACTGGTGTTTCAACAACTGGTGCCATTAAAACAGATGTTGTAACATCTGATGTCTTCTACTTTTTAGCAGGAGGTCATGATGGTGGTGAAGTTGTTTTTGGTGGTGAGGTAATTTTTGGTGGTGGTGGTAAGGCAGTGGTTGTGGTGTGTGTTGAAGTGGTGTGTGCTAAAGTGATGGCAGGTGTTTGGCTGGCAGCTGAATAAACTACTGAAGTATCAGCAGCTGTTGATACAACAGGAGTTACAACAGCTGTTTGGGTGGAGGTTTGAGGTTTAGAGCCTTTGGAAGGTGGTTTGGAAGCATGCTTTGTGGGTCTGGATGGTGTGTGTTTAGGTTGCCTCACTTGTCTAATGGGCCTTTTCTTTTCTTCCTTAGGATTTTCATCATCCATAGGTTCTGAAGGACCCTGCACATTCAGCCTCATAAAGGCTCTTTTCTCCTGTTCCCACCTGGCTTTATCCTTAGCCTCTCTATCCCTTTTTACACTTGCTTTTGCTTCAGCAAGTGCATTTGTGGTAACATCAATCTTTTTACTACCATCTGGCAAGGGAATGTTTTTAATCATGTTCTCTTTTTCTGGTTCAATATAAAGACCATCTTCAATTCCCTTTTCTTCCACTCCTTAATCTTCTCCCCCTTTTTGGCATTATCTGGTGGTAGTTTGTCAATAAAGAGAACAGTGGGAGGAGCAGTGCCAGTGGTGTTCAGTATATGGGCTTTTTGTAGGATCATTTGCTGACCCGAACGAGTCGTTCAGAGGTTGTCTCTTGCGTTTCAGATGCGGAATAATAAGAAATGCAAGTAGATATAGCTTGTTCTTCCTCCTAACTGCTTGTTTTATTGATTTGAAACGTTTTACAGCTCAATCGTCACACCGGCAGAGCTTTGGCGTGGAATCCAACAATCACTACTGAGGTCCGCTCAAACGACTTCTATATATAGGCAGTTGGGTCCGCTTATGTGTCACATGACCATAAGAGTGGACCACACTAGTCCACATAAGCGGACCAACATGTCAAATAAGCGAACCTAGAATCCTATGTCCCTATGAGCGGACCTAGTACATGAAACACATACAGACTCCTGTTTTCTCATATTACGTGCCCTATGCTATACAATACGACATAAGACCTGATCCTAGACACCTAGACGCAATCAACAGATGTAGTGCACTAACAGACTCCCCCTCAGATGTTGATGGAGTCGCCAATACACCTTGACAGCGAAACTATGTCTTCATATCTTCAGTCTAGATCAGTCTCTGGGCTTTCTCCTTTTTTCAATCTTCAGACTCCCACTCTCGATTTACTGGCATTCTTTTGTTCTTCAGTAACATCTTCAGGATCGTTGTCTGGCTTTAAAACACTCTAATTCTCTTGATCAAATCTCTTGATTCCTTAAGTTCATCAGTATCAACGATAGACGTGATCTTTAGGATCAGAACCTGACTCTACTCATTCTTTCAGGATTGATTTCCAGAATAGAAACTTGACTCTCTTCCATCAGAGATCTTCAGATATTGAAACCTGGCTACCTGCACAATCTCAACCCCGAAATAAAATTTCTTTCACGATTATTTCAAATAACTATGTACCAACACATGACTACTCTCATATGACTATGATGAACCACTTGAAGAAGGTTAGAATAACAAAAATAGTTAGATTTACACAAACACTCCCCCTCAAATTCAGCTCATCATGTTTAGCACTCGGAATTTTGAAAATTAGTTTTCCAACGTCAGCTGTCGAAAATCTTTTTACTTTTTCAAAACTTAGCTAAAACACACTAAAATCTTTTTGGATTTTCTGAAATAAAGAAACCTGTAATGCAGTAAAGAAAATGTTTACAGACAATATTTTTATGAGTTCGTGCAAGAGGATCATATCAGATTCTGAGAACAATCACCAACACCGTTAAGCTTGATTTCATTTTAAGCTTTAAACAATTTACCTAGATTGTCAGTGTGTTTGTCCTCTTAAATTCTCAACAAAATTTCAATTGATTCGAGATACGATATTAATGTTTTAGAGACTTAAAATTAATTGTGTATCACTCCACTTGAATATACTCCTGTATCCAGATCCCAAATATTCAGTCTTACAGGTGAGTATACTACAGCTGATATCTGTATAGGGATAGATGCGAAACCGTGAGAGCTCAGGTCAGAACTTCCGTTCAGCAGAGAGATGACGGCTCGACTTTTGGTGGGTCCCCTTTAGAGAATCTTTTGAATTTCAACAGCAGCGACTATCAATTTTATTGCTTCATCAGCATGCTGAGGGCGAAGCTTATGTTTCAAAGCTTTAGCAGAAAGTATTATCCGGGGACTAGGTCAGAACTTCCATTCAGCAGAAGTCCCGGGATAATACCCCAGATATCACTGAGCATAAAGGCCTAGTATCTCAGAATACGGGACCTTTCAAACAAGATTTTGGGGGTTACCCATATATTCAAGAATAGTTACCCACGAATCAAGCAAGTTTGAATTTAGGTTTATATCTCGTTTCAATTTATTAAATGTGCGAAAATCTACTGACACATCCGCAGTAAGATTGTTTATCACATTTTGACTTTACATTTCTTTAGCGGGCTGTGATAGTCCACTGATGTACTATCATTTCCTCTTTTTCGCAACAAAACTCATTTTTGAATTTTATCATGTTTTTGGCTTTTTCAAATTTTCAAATGTTTTTGGATTTTCAAAATTTCTTACTCCCCCTAAAATGCAAACACATTTCAAAGGATATTTGAAAATAAAAAGACTCTTGACTCAAAATGAAACATAAAATGCAAAACAAACTGTACAAAAACTTGACAACTGACATCGAATCACATCAAATCGCCATTCGCTAGGCATAAACAATCTGAACTCCCCCTATTACAAATCATTTTCTCATTTAGATTTCAAAACACTTAAGTTTGTTTTAATCAAAATGATTTTTCCGAAAAATGAATTTCTGTTGATAAAAACCATTTGTAGGTTTATCATTTTTAAAACGGGGATGTGGTTCAACATCTTATGCTTCTCTTGCCATGAATAGTAAATCAAGTACAATTTAATGTCCCTGATTTACCATTTGCATTTCAGAATCTTCTGTACCGCTTGTAAAAATATAAACATCTCAAAATATAACCACAAATACCACTTGTAAGATCAAGATTACCACTTGAAGATACCCAAAAACTACCATTTGTAGGTTATGCTGTAGGAATAACACTTCTACAGAAACCTTTTTACCATTTTGTCGAATTATTCAGAAAGATGCCGATTCCTGCTTCTCAATTAACAACCTGGAAGCTCCGGCGTAGTCCTTCAACCTGCAAAACATTAAAAACACTATTCAAAATCTTTCAAAACAAACTGTTCAAACACTAGAAAGATGCCGATTCCTGATCCACGATATAAACTTGGGATCTCCGGTATAGTCATTCGACTATCATGGGAAACAGACTTCCATCCAAGTCTTCTCAGACTTGATGGCCTTCAGTTCTTGAGCAGTAGGGTTGTATGTTGCCTTTTTAGTTGCATAAAAATCTTTTACCCCCTTTGCTCTTCCACTCAACATTTTCCCAAATATCTTTTTAACATTCCCGTTGAATGTTTTCTCGACATCAAATTCATCTTTTTCTTTATAAAACTGATTAGAAATCTCAGTTTTTCCCACTTTCTTCTTAACTTCCTCAAACTTCAATGATGGAAACTCCTCATCATTTCCTAAAATCTTCTTTTCAACCTATGACTCTTCTGGCTTTGTGGAACCAGATTCATCACCAACAATCACTTCACCTTTCTTCACAACCCACACCTGGTTGTCTTTTCCTTTCTTCTCATATTTGTTCTTCTTTGAACACTCACCAACCTCGAATTTTGAATTCTCAAAAATTTTAGGTCTATTGGTTGGTGTGTCAACATCAACAACTTTCTCTTTCAACTTCTGAGAAACTCCCTGTTTTGATTGGACACTTTTTGAGCAGTTCCATGCAATGTGACCAGCTTCATTGCATCTATAACAGGTTCTAGTCTCTCTTAGATAACATATATCAGCTTCATTCTTCTTTCTCTCAGCAAGAAACTCTTTATTAGTCTGTCTCCAGAACGGTTTCTGCTGTTCCTCCTCAGCACTTCCACCTGACACAAATTCAGATTTTGTTTTAAAATTTTTCATATTTTTATCATTTTCTGGTGGAACAAAACCAAGGCCGTTCTTTTTGTAGCTACGATTCTGGTTAGGTTTCTTTTGAAAACCAGACCCAGAATTGTTGCCCTTTTTCTTATTTAAACGTTGCTGAACTCTAGAAGTATATTTTTTAGATTTTTCAAAACTTTTAATTCTGGAATGTTAATTTCTATTAGTTTGAAAGTTTTGTTTACAAGTTCCGTTTTAATACTCATTATTGGAAACTCTTTATTGTAATATAATTTGTCCGAACCATTCAAAGTATACACAACTTCAAATGTTTCATCATTCAAATCAGCCTTTGACAATAAAAATTCTTTACTATAAGACCGTTTATCCGAAGAATTTTGACTGTTGACTGACGACTTTGACTTTCCAGACCCAGATTTCGACTCAAACTCCTCATCAGTATCCAACACCTGATCGACCACCTTTTTTATTAATTCAGACTCATGATCAGTATCGGACGAGGTATACGTGACATCAATATTATCTTGTAAAACGTCAGTTGTGTCGGTTTTAAGCTTTATATTGACTGCTTTTTCCAATAGCTCCTCATTTGGTCTCCTAGGTGAATAACCATCCCAAATCGGAGGCGGACATTTGTTGTAACTAACAGTCGATTTCTTACCACAGTCTTTCTTGTCTTTTAGCTTCTCATCTTTGAAAGCTTCCATACCTGCAACAGTTGGGTAAATACGATCAATGAGATAATCAGAACTAGAATAACTTTGCAATAAGCGTCTAATTCTCTCATTCTCTATTTTTTCCGTCTCCAACTCTTGCTTCCACTTAGCACTCTCTTCGATGTAAAAGTTTATTGCTTTTTGTTTTGTCATTAAAACTGCATTCAACATCGTCAATGCTTGCTCTCTTTCTGAGTTTGTCTTTTGAAGACCAGTTACTGTTTTGTTCAGAACATCGTATGATTCTTTCACATAATTGAGATTGAACAGTAACTGTTCCTTTTTCTTCTCGTACTCAGCTATGATGTCGTCTTTAGCTGCACAATTCTTGCAATCTTCCAAGCACTTCTCACACGGCTTGACGACTTCAACAATCTTCTCAACTTCGATTGTTTTAACAACTTCAACCACTTTTTCTTCTTTGATCACCTTTTCTTCTTCTTTTTCAATTACAATAATCTTCTCAGCAACATTTTCAGCGTTTTGAACATCACCTTCAGATTCAGCTTGTTGTTCTTTTGCAGCTCTTTTCTCCTTCAGTTTCTCCATTCTTTCTGCAAAATAGAAATGAAAACTTTCAGGAGATAGATGAGTTTTTGCAATATTTATATGTTTTTCTTCCTCATCATCACTGCTGCTGTGATCAGGTGATTGATCAAACTGTACAGATTTATCAGAATCACCATCTGATACATCAGAATCAGACGGTGTTTTATCAAAAACAACTTCTTTTTCTTGAACATTTTCATTTTGTACACTTTTATCAGAACTCTGTAAATCTTCATCTGAACCCTGTAACCCTTCATCTGAACTTTCTGAAACTTCCCCAGAATGTTTTGAAAGTTTATCAGTTCTGTCTGAACTTTCATCAGATGACACAGATTTTTCATCTTCACTTTTCACAGTCTCTCCAATTGATCTCATCCAAGTAGCAAACAAATCTGGCTCTCGAACGATCTTCGCAATGAAAGCTTTAAACTCTCCCTTTTCATCCACAAACATATCCCAGCTGAAACCTTCTGGTAGTTTCTCATCATCTTGATCAATAATGCGTGCTGCTGTGGCTTCAGATGATATGTAATTACTCCAGCTGAAATCTACCAAACATGCTCTCTTGGGATCTTCAATCTTTCTTCCGTGAGCTGTCTGCGGTTCTTGGGATTGACCAACTTGCTGATAGATAGCTTTGCGATAATAATCATCTTTCCCGAATGGATTCTGTGCACCGCTAACTTCTCTTCCCTTGCACTCCCGCTTGAAATGGCCTTTCTCCCTGCATCGAAAACAAGTAACTTTAGATTTATCAAAACCTAAAGTAGATACATGAGCATCAAGAAAGTCATTTTTCCCGGTAATGGTTTTGAATTTCTCAGCTCGTCGAAGAACACTTGCGAGACACCATTTAATGTCCATGAGTTCCATTTCCTCAGCGTCTATTTGGTCGTAATCCTCTTTGGTGAGCATAGGATTTCCGATCCGACCGGCAACAAGACCTTCATAGGATAACAAAACTGAACCCAGAAGTGCCATGTGGTCTTTAGCAGTGTCTTCAGAGAAGCTTTGACCTTCTGGAAGATTAAGAGCTATATTACATTGAATTATGTATCCATTTCCGGTTTTTGTACTCTGAGACTGAAAACTCGTGTTAGTCTCTTTCGGATTCACACTCGGAAACGATGAAAACCCGCTACTGCTCTTGTTCGAACGCTGATCAGCTTTTTCAGATGAATCACCAGCACTGAACGCAGTTTGAATCTTCGGACTTCTTTCAGACTCAGTGACTAGAACACTACCCCGATAGTACATTTTCACATCCTGTTGACCACTCGGACTATTCATCCTTGCGATCTTCTGTTGCTCAAGATCCTAACTTTCTATTTTCTCAATGAACTGTGAAATAGTCAGCCCGTCATACACACCAGTATTCTTTAAAATCATCAAATAAGTTCCCCACTCTTTCTGAGGTAACGCGTCTGCCAATTTATCCACCCATTCTTCACGACCTTTTTCAACTCCCAACATCGATAGTGATCACACCAAGTGACAGTATCTCTCAATTAGCTTTTTAGTATCCTCTCCCGGCAAACTGCTAAACAAATCGAACTCTTTCTTTAACAATGCCTTCTTGCTTTTGATCATGTTTTCGCTTCCCTCGAATTTAACCCTAAGAGCATCCCATATCGACTTAGCAGTTTTGTCGTGCTGTAACAAGATGAATATATCTTCCTTTATCGCCTGCTGCAACAAACTGATCATCATTTTCTCGGCTCTATACATTGCTCGTTCTTGATCAGTAAACTCGGATATCTCTTTAATAACTTGCAAATCTGTTCGAGGCAAAGTGTACTTCTTCAATATGCATTCCCATGATCTGAGATGATTGGCCTGAACCCAGTTTTCAAACCGATCCTTCCACCCATAATACTCCTCAATGCTCATCAATCTAGGGGGCTTTTGAGTCGTTCCCGTCTCATTTTCTAAATTCATTGCTTGAGCAATTGCGGCTGGAGTAGTCGATGTAGCAAAAGCGTTGTAGAACTCGGAATCCATACTGACTTATAAGCGAACTAAACAAATGACAGAAAAGCGAACCAACTCTGATCAGATAAGCGAACCAGAAAGATACACACAAGCGAACCAGACAAAGTCCTTTGGAGCGGACCCTAACTTTGTCACAAAAGCGAACCGACAATGTACTTTGGAGCAGACCCTAAAAAACTTCCTTAGAGCGGACCAGTTTTAACAAATAAGCGGACCTGTCTTGATTTTGGAGGGAACCAGAAACAAAAATGTACACTCGAGCGAACTAAACTACTAATTTGGAGCGAACCAGACTTAAACGTGTACAAATAAGCGAACCAACCACGACCAGAAAAGCGAACCAGACTGTGATCTAAGAGCGGATCTAGATGACGTCAGTACGAGCGAACCACATAACGAACATGATTTGACATGTTTTTAAGTTGTATTTTGACCTGAAACTTCCAAGGGTTTGTCTTTGTATGGTAATGCACAATCAGTGAGTTTTTGACCGAAATTCAACCGTGAAATCTCTCCGAAATAAGAAAAGAAGGTGTAGAAGTAAGAAGAAACGATGAGAAACAACTACAATCTGCAGAAAACCTCCTCCCAAGCTCTGATACCACTTGTAGGATCGTTTGCTGACCCGAACGAGTCGTTCAGAGGTTGTCTCTTGCGTTTCAGATGCGGAATAATAAGAAATGCAAGTAGATATAGCTTGTTCTTCCTCCTAACTGCTTGTTTTATTGATTTGAAACGTTTTACAGCTCAATCGTCACACCGGCAGAGCTTCGGCGTGGAATCCAACAATCACTACTGAGGTCCGCTCAAACGACTTCTATATATAGGCAGTTGGGTCCGCTTATGTGTCACATGACCATAAGAGCGGACCACACTAGTCCACATAAGCGGACCAACATGTCAAATAAGCGAACCTAGAATCCTATGTCCCTATGAGCGGACCTAGTACATGAAACACATACAGACTCCTGTTTTCTCATATTACGTGCCCTATGCTATACAATACGACATAAGACCTGATCCTAGACACCTAGACGCAATCAACAGATGTAGTGCACTAACACTTTTATAGCCTTGATGTCAGCTTGGGTATTTCTGAACCTTGACTCCATCATGTTTCTCAGCTTTTGAGTATGTATCTCATGCTGCTGATCAGCCATTTGTCTTTGTTTTTGGAGCAGTGGTTGAAATAGGGTCCATAACTCATTTACAGCAGGTGCAGGTTGTGCAGGTGCTGGAGCTGGAGCGGCAGTTGGTGGTACTTTTTGAACTTTCAACAACTGTTGCAGCATATCTTTAATTTCTGCAACCGAAGTATCCAGTTTGTCAATTCTGCCCGTCAATTCTTGGTACATTAAACCATCACCCAACTGAATGGGATCATCTGATTTCCCACTAACAGTGGTCGTAACAGTGGTTGATGCAGGGAGTGTACTCCAAATATCATCCACTGATGCCCCTTTGTCTTGGAACCGGGGACTTCTTCCTTCAAAAAGAGAAACACTTTTTAGTGAACAAGTGAACATTGGATACACAGGTGTTCCCAAAGAAGGAATTGCCTCCAATGAAGTCTTATTGATGTAACCACTGTCCAAATGCAAACTAGTGGGTTCAACACTTGTAGTGGCTGCTTCAATTGGACTACCACCAAGAGTTACTTGTAACTCAAGGGGTGTAACCTCCTCAGGTTGTGTTTGTGGGTTAGCAATGATTGATACATCAGACCCAGTCATTTGTTGAGGTATGTTCTCATTGACAGGTGATTGAGAAGGACTGGTTTGTGCCTGGTTCAAATCAAGAGCATCCAACAATATTTTTGTTTGTGGGGGAATTGTGGAGGTGAGGTTGGGTGTAGAAAGAGAATTGGCCACGGGCATTGGGCTGTGGAAGATGGAAGCAAGTGATTCCAGAGCATCATATTGTGGTGTCCCTATTTGTACAACCTGTTCTTTTTTAGAAGAAGCAGGAGGAGTTTCAGGCATGGGTTGAGATATTTCTACCAACTGCTGCGAGGAAGTAGCAGCAGTGGATTCCTGTGACTTTTGTGCTATCACTGGCAGTTGCTCTGGTATCTCATCCCGCAGAGTTGCCTTTTTGGTAGGTTTGGGGGGCTTTTGAGTTTTCTTTTGTTTTGGCTTTTTGGTGATTGTAGGTGTGGGTTTCAAAGCAGTTGTTTTGCTGCTATGATCACCTTGAGCAGTAGGCTCAGCAGCAGATATCTGAGGAGCAGTGGTAGCTGCTAAATTCTGCTCAGGTGCCTCTGCTTGTGTTTTGCAAGGTGTTGACATTCTTGTAAAAGTTTCACCAGTTAAGCTGTTTATTTGAAAAGAGACACCTTATTTTATTACATGAGCATCATCCTTACCAAATTTATTTTCAAAATAATAACTTAGAAATCTTGGAAAAAGTAAGAATGGTTTTTTATCAACATTTTTAACCAAATCATTAAAGATTTCCTGGGAATAATTGAAATTTTCATCTTGAAGAATAGCATATCCCAGGTTTTGAATATTTAATGGTATCTCATTAAAAGAAGTGGTTTTATTTGAAACACACATTAACAGGGTATGGAATAAAAATCTTGTTGCAGAAGGGAAGTAACCTTTTTGTAAGGTATCCCTCTTCATCATTGAATCTGCATACCCCCTTTCAAGGAAATCAATTTTTAACTCGTTTTTGGGAAAGAAGTTTTACCTTGCTGATCATCGAGTTGAAAGACTTCCGAGATGGATTGTGTGTGATTTTGACTGCTTTACCCATTAGAGAAAAGTTAATGGCTATGACGTCTTCACCTTGTTTGTCAAGGGTAACATTTAAAAATATTTGACAACCTGATGCAGATAGCTTTGTCTCGCCATCCATTATCTGCATCTCATGCTCTATTTTACAGAAAATATAACATGTAATGCATAAAGTACCCCCATAATTTAAAACAGATTGATTTTTAACAATGTTAAAACCATTTTCAATTGTGAAATAATCATGTTTGTTCAGCCGTGAGGGTTTTGGCATATTTAATCAACATATTTTTTGAAATTTTAGATTTTTGACAAAATTTAAAACACAAACATATTTTTGTTTTTTCAATTTTTAACAAAGTAAAAACATATTTTTGGATTTTAAATTTTTCAATTTTAGGGTTTCTAAAAATATGGTTTATTTATGTATAGAAACGAACAAACTCCCTGTTTCAGTTGTAGGGACCAGCATCCTCCTCTCCTGCCAGGCTGCTTCGTTCTTCATTTTGACAATCGACAGACTTCAGGAGCACCTGTACATTCACATTACTCAATTACTTGAACAATTCAGCCCAGGTCTGTTTGACCTTAGGCAATTCAACACAAATCTTTCCAGGTAGAACTGGATAGTTTCGTTCATTCTTTTCAAAAACATCTTCTTTAACTTTTTCTTCGATTGAAACCATTTGTTCTTTGACCACCCATCTTTGACCATTTGAAACATTCCTTTTATAAAATCTTGATTCATTTTGAATGTTTTGATTTGGTTCAACAACTTTTGGTTTCCAAAACTAGTGTGGTTTTGTTGCATCAACCGTTGTTTTCCAACTTTATGTTGTTCTAAATTTGGGTGTCACTGCTTTCCCATTTTGTTGTGATTCAGCCTTTGACAATTTTGGCTTCCAAGATTGTTTTGATTCAAACTTGGTTGATTTCTGATTCATAACATCAAACTTTCTTTTCTCAACATCAACAGGCTTCGGTTTGGACACTTACGAGCAAGATGTCCAGTTTGATCACATTTAAAACATGTTCTTTTTGAAACATCTTTCACCTGTTGTTGTTGTTGTTGTTGTTGTTGTTGTTGTTTCTTTTGAGCATAGAACTCTTCATTAGACTATCGCCTAAATTCGAGTTCTTTCTCTTCCTCAGAACTTGTTCCGTGAACAAAGGTCATCTGTTTATGAAAAGTTGTCTTTTCAAAACGTTTCTGATTATGTTTCTTGTCACACCCCCAAAATCCACCTGCGGAGTATCACCGCTTGGGAGCGTGACTGACCAGGATCAAGCCACCAATCATATCGAACACAACATTTATTAACAAAAGTAGATAATGTAATTCAACACGACATGACCGATGTTCAAAACCAAACATTGTTTAAGTAGCGGAAGCATGTAAGTAAACCCAACATAAATAATAGTGTATGAAAAGTCGTAAGTGTTAAATTAATCATTCATGATCCATGCTCCACAACGACCTGCTCCTCCCTGTGCAAGCTCCATATATCTAACGACCTGCAAGGCATGTAACAGAGGATCAACAACTAGTTGAGCGAGTTCACAGTTTATAGTTCAGTAATTGTAGTAGTATAGTAAGCCGTGTATTTGTTCGTTATGTCATGTATCGTATTAGTTCGTATCGCGGCCCTCTAGGCATGTATGCGAAGATTAAGTAAAGTTCTCAAGTATTCTAGAGTAGGTATATTTGTATCGCGGCCACCCTGGCATGTGTGCGAAGTTTTAGTATATAGTTCGCAGCCTTTCTAGGCATGTGTGCGAAGATCAGTCATAATATCGCGGCCAACCCTGGCGTGTATGCGAAGATCAGTTCAATTAGTATCACTAGTCTAGCAGTATCTTAACCAATCACCTTCCTCACCCGAGGATCATATCACTACATTCCATTATAGATAAGTACCAGTAAATAATCATATCCCATTCCCACCCTGGGAACCCCATGCCTTGGCTGGGTGAACTCACCTTGGTTTGCTCGGTATGCTTAACTATGTGCTTGCAATTAATCAATCGAGTCCTATAGTATGCATGTATATTAAATCAGTTCATGTTCGTAACGATACGCAGGTAATCTATGTCACAAGGCGTTTGACAGTTATCATCATGTATCACATAAACAGCTAATCACATTTATGCAGCTTAAGCTTTACAATCAGGGTTGTTCTCAGTCGTTTTAACTCCGTTATTCATCAACAGTCTTAGTAATTTTAATCGTGTTACATCGTTGCTCAGAATTACAGATCTAGCATGCATATGAGAGTTTACATACGTAACAGTGTTATCATATCAACAGCATTAACATACAAACAGGTAATGAAACTCGGCTAGGTTATCAAGCATGTGAGTCATCATATCAAACATCACTTAACACTTAATCTACCAAGGTCAGATCATGCACATTATGTATAAAAGTCGAACCCAACACTTATGCAAGTGAAAGTCGGACCAAGTGTCATGTTTAAAAACTCGGATATGCCACTATCTATCAAACTCGGATCATTCAAAACCATTAACAAGTTCGGACTAGGTAACAATATAACAAACTCGGACATGGGGGGGGTTTCCTCATGAAACTCGGACCCACAACACTTGAAACTCGGACCCATATGTTTGCTTGTGAAACTCGGACCTTCATGTTAAAGAACTCGGACATGATGTGCTATGTATAAAAACTCGGACACTTATGTTCTTACCGAAACTCGGACCTAATGTAATGTGTAACAAAGGTCGGACTTGATAGGCTTTGAATAAAACTCGGACTTGCACCATGCATAAAGGTCGGACCTTGTGGTCCTTGTTATAAAGATCGGACATATCTCATTAAAGGAACTCGGACCTTATATGCATTCAAAGAAAAACTCGGACTATGCATGCTCACTAAAGAACTCGGACTTTATTAACAAAGTAATAACAAAGTCGGACACTATGTGTCCCTTATGAAACTCGGACAGTAGCATGCATACAAAACTCGGAACTGGGACAAGCATGAAATCAAAACTCTGACAAACACTTAATCATACGTTCATTGCAATTGAAGCAGTTACGTTTTATGTTCAACAGTTTCATTCATCGATCTAATAACCCTAGTTTCATACACTGGCAACCATTTTAATTCAATTATCAATCATCAGTCAATCATTCTAACATGCCTTGTATCCTAACATCATGCAAATGATCATTCACTAATCAACATCATTATCATAATATCAGAATCCCGAAACCACAATTACAGAACATCACATGAAAGCTAGGGTTTACAAGTATTCCAATAATCAAGAATTGATACAATCAAACAATCAATAAACAGTAATCATTTACCTTGTTGATTCTAGAGAAAATGTGAAATCGAAAGTGATGAATAGCTTGCCAATGATGATGGTGATGATTGCTAGAGAGAACCCAAGAAGTGAAAGTACGTGCTTTGTTTTGTGTGCAAAATGATTAGTGAAAAGGGCTTAGGGTTAAGTATCTCTAGAATTTCACTAATTACCCTCTACCTCCCTAAGTATCATATTTTACACATGTACACCATCTCATAACCATTTCATAGTTTCACCACCAAGTTCATATATTTATCAAGTCTTTCACAATTAACAAACAACCATGCACAATCACACAATGCGATTCATTGCATCAAAACGTATATAATTCCTTAGCAATTAATTGTGCAAATAATCAACTAAACAATACAAGAACGTGCAATAAATGCGAAATAGAAATCTTGGAAATTCGAGTTGTCACATTATCCCCAACTTAAAAGAAATTTCGTCCCGAAATTTAGCATGCGGTTACTGAGGAAGCTAGGTAAGTTGTATCGTTTACTGGTTTTCCTAGGGTGTCACATCATCCCCCCGTTGATTTGGAATTTCGTCCCGAAATTCAGTAGTAGTAGCTTCAGCCTCAGTAGTGGTTGCATTGGTTCCGAATAACTGGGGATACTTTTCTTTCATTTGGTCTTCGCGTTCCCAGGTGTACTCTGGGCCACGACGGGAGTTCCAACGAACTCGAACAAGAGGGATTCTCTTGTGTTTGAGGACCTTAACATCCCGGTCCGTGATTTCAACTGGTTCCTCGACGAACTGCAACTGCTCGTCGATGGTGAGTTCCTTAAAAGGAACTATGAGGGTCTCATCTGACAGGCACTTCTTCAGATTCGACACGTGAAATACATTGTGAACTGCACCAAGTTCAGCTGGTAGGTTTAGCTTGTAGGCCACTGGGCCTATTTTTTCAGTGATTTCGAACGGCCCAACATACCGCGGATTTAGTTTGCCCCGCTTGCCAAAACGAACCACACCCTTCCAGGGTGAGACTTTTAGTAAAACCTGGTCCCCGACCTGAAATTCCAGAGGCTTCCTACGCTTATCCGCGTAGGCTTTCTGACGGTCGCGTGCTGCCGCCATGCGTTGTCGTATTTGTGCAATCTTTTCTGTGGCGTCCACTACAATCTCTGGACCCGTAATCTGACTATCCCCCACCTCTGCCCAACAGAGAGGTGACCGGCATTTACGTCCGTACAATGCCTCGAATGGAGCGGCTTGTATGCTGGTGTGATAACTGTTATTATACGAAAACTCCACCAAAGGGAGATGCTTTTCCCAGCCGTTGCCGAAATCAATGACACATGCCCGAAGCATGTCTTCAAGAGTCTGGATCGTTCGCTCAGACTGCCCATCCGTCTGAGGATGATATGCTGTGCTCATGTCTAATCGTGAGCCAAAAGATTTGTGCATCGCTTGCCATAGCTCTGACGTGAATTGTGCATCCCGATCCGAAATGATGGAGGTGGGCACCCCGTGCCTCGAAACAACTTCTTTAAGATAGATGTCTGCGAGAGTGGAGAACTTATCCGTTTCCTTTATAGCCAGGAAGTGTGCAGACTTGGTGAGTCGATCCACGATCACCCATATAGTATCATTCCCCCGCTGGGATCTAGGTAGGCCTGTAACGAAATCCATGGAAATTTCTTCCCATTTCCATTGCGGTATCTTGGGTTGTTGAAGTAGGCCCGCTGGTTTCTGGTACTCCACTTTGACTTTTGCACATGTCAAACACTTGCCAACGTAAGTCGCTATGTGGGCCTTCATGCTAGGCCACCAGTATGTAGTTCTGATGTCGTGGTACATTTTATCCGACCCTGGATGTACCGAGTAGCGAGACTTGTGAGCTTCGTCCATTACAAGCTCTCGCAAGCCGCCATAAAGTGGGACCCAAATATGCCCCGTTACATAGTATGCGCCGTCTTCCTTTTGTTCCATTCGTTGCCTTGAGCCGCGTAAAGCTTCAGCTTTGACGTTTTCGGGCTTTAATGCTTCCATCTGAGCAGTTCGTATTTATGCAGGAAGACTGGACTGAATAGTGAGCTGCAAAGCTCGCACGCGTCTAGGTAGAGTGTCCTTTCGACTGAGAGCGTCGGCCACAACATTGGCTTTGCCTGGATGATACTTAATAGCGCATTCGTAATCGTTAAGCAGTTCGACCCATCGTCGTTGACGCATGTTCAACTCCTTCTGCTTGAAGATATGCTCGAGACTCCTGTGATCGGTGTAAATTGTGCACTTGGTACCGTACAGGTAGTGTCGCCATATCTTAAGTGCAAAAACAACAGCTCCCAGCTCTAAATCGTGCGTCGTGTAGTTCCGTTCATGAACTTTGAGTTGACGAGAAGCGTAGGCAATAACTTTATCCCGCTGCATCAATACACAACCAAGCCCCTGTATCGACGCGTCACAATAGACTACAAAATCATCCGTGCCCTCTGGCAGTGAGAGAATAGGTGCACTGCAAAGCCTATCCTTTAAGTACTGAAAAGCCGTTTCTTGTGTACTACCCCAACGATAGGTAACACCTTTCTGTGTCAACATTGTGAGCGGCTGTGCGATCTTGGAGAAGTCTTTGATAAATCGTCTGTAGTACCCTGCCAAACCCAAAAATTGGCGTATTTCCGTTGGTGTACGCGGTGCAGGCCAATTCCTGATCGAATCTACCTTGGATGGATCGACATGAATCCCATCCCTGTTCACCACATGGCCTAAGAAGTGGACTTCACGAAGCCGGAAGTCGCATTTTGACAACTTGGCGTACAGTTGTTCCTTTCGAAGAAGTTCCAAGATAAGTCGTAAGTGCTGCTCGTGTTCCTCCTGACTCTTGGAGTAGATCAGAATGTCGTCGATGAAGACAATGACGAACTTGTCAAGATAGGGTTTGCACACCCTGTTCATAAGATCCATGAAAACTGCAGGCGCGTTCGTCAGCCCAAATGGCATGACTAGAAACTCGTAATGGCCGTAGCGAGTTCTGAATGCTGTTTTGGAGACGTCCTCCTCGCGGACTCTCAGCTGATGATACCCTGACCTCAGATCAATCTTGGAGTAGTAACTCGACCCTTGCAACTGGTCGAATAAGTCGTCTATGCGTGGAAGAGGATAACGGTTCTTCACTGTGACCTTGTTCAGTTCGCGGTAATCAATGCACATCCTGAAAGTTCCATCTTTCTTCTTCACAAATAGTACTGGAGCTCCCCAAGGCGAAGAGCTCGGACGAATGAAACCCTTATCCAAGAGCTCTTGTAGTTGCTTAGACAGTTCCTCCAGTTCAGTTGGAGCTAAACGATACGGTGCGCGGGCTATAGGTGCTGCTCCTGGAGCTAGCTCGACTTAAAACTTGACTTAACGATGAGGCGGTAGACCAGGTAAATCTTCAGAAAACACCTGAGGAAAGTCGCGTACAACTGGATGGTCTTCCAACTTCTTTTCTTTCGTTGATGCGTCAATAACGAGAGCCAAAATTGCGGTGTGACCCTTCCGCAAACATTTCTGAGCCTTCAAGAAAGAGGTGATGCCAACCACAGCACCACTCTTGTCGCCTTGACTTCGAGAGGTTCTTGGCCAGAACGAGAAATGCGAACAACCTTTTCTTTGCATAGGATTTCTGCTTGCTGTTGTTGCTGGCGATTCTGATTTGCAGGCCGTGGGCTCCTGAATCCTTAGCTTCATGGCCCAACTTGAGACACCTCTGGCAACGTCCCTCGTTGCACTAACCACCATGGTGTCTGTTGCATTAGTTACACATTGGGTGAATTCCCCGATATCCACCCTGCCCCTGACCACCAGAAGTTGGCTGACTCGGCTCTGGTGATCACTATTCTTGCACTGCTGCTGTGCTTGAGACTGAACGGTAGCGGAACCCTTGCTGGAATACCGATCCCATTTCCGCTTGTTGTCACTAGGAGTAGCGAGAGTAGCAGAAGTGATAGCGGTAGTAATAGCGCTGATACAACTAGGCAGCCTGTTCTGTTCCACTGCCTGATCCGTGAGGCGATGAGCAAGACGCTGAATGTCTTGGTTATTGTCGAGGTTAGCCGATGCAGCATGGCTCTGAATCTCTGAGGCTAGACCTTTGAGGTACAATTCGATACGCTTGCTTGGAGAGTCCACCATGGTTGGACACATAATGGCCAGTTCGTTCGACCGATTCGTATGAGCTTCAATTTCTGACCCCGTCATTTTCAAATGGTAAAGCTCCACTTCCAACTTGTGGATGTCATCACGCGTGCAGTATTCCCTTTTAATGCGTTCTTTGAATTCGTTTCAGGGGTGGCGTTAGCAGCTGCCAACCCTAGTATCTGTACCTGCGCGTTCCACCAGGTTAGCGCGATTCCTTCCAAAGTACCAGTGGCGGACTTGACCCTGCGAGCCTCAGGGCATTCACACATCTCGAATACTGACTCGAGCTTCCCAAACCAATGGAGTAGTCCCACTGCTCCTTCTGTGCCACTGAATGTGCTTGGACGACAGTCCATGAAGTTCTTGAAAGTGCAGACGGGCTGCTGAGCGTGTTGACCTATTGTGTACGAATAGGACAAAGTTAAATACAACAGTTAATGTAGGATCTAAAGATCCTAGTGTGAGTCTAAACTGCAGGGTATACTACCTGCTTGAGCAGCTGCAAGTGCCGCAGCAACTTGTTCATTAACGAAAGCCGTTAACTGGGCTTGTGTCATGTTGATTCGTCCGGCCATTGATCTTCACATCAAAGGCAACATAAGTGAGAAAGGTTCGCGAATAGTGCGATGACAGAAGAGTGTAAGCACATAGATGTTCTCAAGCAATAACAAGTAGTGAGCAAAGTAATGTAAGCATACTACGAGCAAAGTTCTATGCAATTCTAGCATGTAGGCAATAAACATAAACCTTATTACCTAGGATGTTGAGTCTTGCACGTGGAGCGAAGCGTCGTTGTGGATCGTTGAGAGCACTGTTCTGGTTATAGTCTGGTTTTAATAAAAACGTTTTCCCCTATTAAAACCAAGTTCTCTATAACCAATGGCTCTGATACCAATCTGTCACACCCCCAAAATCCACCTGCGGAGTATCACTGCTTGGGAGCGTGACTGACCAGGATCAAGCCACCAATCATATCGAACACAGCATTTAATAACAAAAGTAGTTAATGTAATTCAACACGACATGATCGATGTTCAAAACCAAACATTGTTTAAGTAGCGGAAGCATGTAAGTAAACTCAACATAAATAACAATGTATGAAAAGTCGTAAGTGTTTAATTAATCATTCATGATCCATGCTCCACAACGACCTGCTCCTCCCTGTGCAAGCTCCATATATCTAACGACCTGCAAGGCATGTAACAGAGGATCAACAACTAGTTGAGCGAGTTCACAGTTTATAGTTCAGTAATTGTAGTAGTATAGTAAGCCGTGTATTTGTTCGTTATGTCATGTATCGTATTAGTTCGTATCGCGGCCCTCTAGGCATGTATGCGAAGATTAAGTAAAGTTCTCAAGTATTCTAGAGTAGGTATATTTGTATCGCGGCCACCCTGGCATGTGTGCGAAGTTTTAGTATATAGTTCGCAGCCTTTCTAGGCATGTGTGCGAAGATCAGTCATAATATCGCGGCCAACCCTGGCGTGTATGCGAAGATCAGTTCAATTAGTATCACTAGTCTAGCAGTATCTTAACCAATCACCTTCCTCACCCGAGGATCATATCACTACGTTCCATTATAGATAAGTACCAGTAAATAATCATATCCCATTCCCACCCTGGGAACCCCATGCCTTGGCTGGGTGAACTCACCTTGGTTTGCTCGGTATGCTTAACTATGTGCTTGCAATTAATCAATCGAGTCCTATAGTATGCATGTATATTAAATCAGTTCATGTTCGTAACGATACGCAGGTAATCTATGTCACAAGGCGTTTGACAGTTATCATCATGTATCACATAAACAACTAATCACATTTATGCAGCTTAAGCTTTACAATCAGGGTTGTTCTCAGTCGTTTTAACTCCGTTATTCATCAACAGTCTTAGTAATTTTAATCGTGTTACATCGTTGCTCAGAATTACAGATCTAGCATGCATATGAGAGTTTACATACGTAATAGTGTTATCATATCAACAGCATTAACATACAAACAGGTAATGAAACTCGGCTAGGTTATCAAGCGTGTGAGTCATCATATCAGACATCACTTAACACTTAATCTACCAAGGTCAGATCATGCACATTATGTATAAAAGTCGAACCCAACACTTATACAAGTGAAAGTCGGACCAAGTGTCATGTTTAAAAACTCGGATATGCCACTATCTATCAAACTCGGATCATTCAAAACCATTAACAAGTTCGGACTAGGTAACAATATAACAAACTCGGACATGGGGGGGGGGGTTTCCTCATGAAACTCGGACCCACAACACTTGAAACTCGGACCCATATTTTTGTTTGTGAAACTCGGACCTTCATGTTAAAGAACTCGGACATGATGTGCTATGTATATAAACTCGGACACTTATGTTCTTACCGAAACTCGGACCTAATGTAATGTGTAACAAAGGTCGGACTTGATAGGCTTTGAATAAAACTTGGACTTGCACCATGCATAAAGGTCGGACCTTGTGGTCCTTGTTATAAAGATCGGACATATCTCATTAAAGGAACTCGGACCTTATATGCATTCAAAGAAAAACTCGGACTATGCATGCTCACTAAAGAACTCGGACTTTATTAACAAAGTAATAACAAAGTCGGACACTATGTGTCCCTTATGAAACTCGGACAGTAGCATGCATACAAAACTCGGAACTGGGACAAGCATGAAATCAAAACTCTGACAAACACTTAATCATACGTTCATTGCAATTGAAGCAGTTACGTTTTATGTTCAACAGTTTCATTCATCGATCTAATAACCCTAGTTTCATACACTGGCAACCATTTTAATTCAATTATCAATCATCAGTCAATCATTCTAACATGCCTTGTATCCTAACATCTTGCAAATGATCATTCACTAATCAACATCATTATCATAATATCAGAATCCCGAAACCACAATTACAGAACATCACATGAAAGCTAGGGTTTACAAGTATTCCAATAATCAAGAATTGATACAATCAAACAATCAATAAACAGTAATCATTTACCTTGTGTTGATTCTAGAGAAAATGTGAAATCGAAAGTGATGAATAGCTTGCCAATGATGATGGTGATGATTGCTAGAGAGAACCCAAGAAGTGAAAGTACGTGCTTTGTTTTGTGTGCAAAATGATTAGTGAAAAGGGATTAGGGTTAAGTATCTCTAGAATTTCACTAATTACCCTCTACCTCCCTAAGTATCATATTTTACACATGTACACCATCTCATAACCATTTCATAGTTTCACCACCAAGTTCATATATTTATCAAGTCTTTCACAATTAACAAACAACCATGCACAATCACACAATGCGATTCATTGCATCAAAACGTATATAATTCCTTAGCAATTAATTGTGCAAATAATCAACTAAACAATACAAGAACGTGCAATAAATGCGAAATAGAAATCTTGGAAATTCGAGTTGTCTATAACCAATGGCTCTGATACCAATCTGTCACACCCCCAAAATCCACCTGCGGAGTATCACCGCTTGGGAGCGTGACTGACCAGGATCAAGCCACCAATCATATCGAACACAGCATTTAATAACAAAAGTAGATAATGTAATTCAACACGACATGATCGATGTTCAAAACCAAACATTGTTTAAGTAGCGGAAGCATGTAAGTAAACCCAACATAAATAATAATGTATGAAAAGTCGTAAGTGTTTAATTAATCATTCATGATCCATGCTCCACAACGACCTGCTCCTCCCTGTGCAAGCTCCATATATCTAACGACCTGCAAGGCATGTAACAGAGGATCAACAACTTGTTGAGCGAGTTCACAGTTTATAGTTCAGTAATTGTAGTAGTATAGTAAGCCGTCTATTTGTTCGTTATGTCATGTATCGTATTAGTTCGTATCGCGGCCCTCTAGGCATATATGCGAAGATTAAGTAAAGTTCTCAAGTATTCTAGAGTAGGTATATTTGTATCGCGGCCACCCTGGCATGTGTGCGAAGTTTTAGTATATAGTTCGCAGCCTTTCTAGGCATGTGTGCGAAGATCAGTCATAATATCGCGGCCAACCCTGGCGTGTATGCGAAGATCAGTTCAATTAGTATCACTAGTCTAGCAGTATCTTAACCAATCACCTTCCTCACCCGAGGATCATATCACTACATTCCATTATAGATAAGTACCAGTAAATAATCATATCCCATTCCCACCCTGGGAACCCCATGCCTTGGCTGGGTGAACTCACCTTGGTTTGCTCGGTATGCTTAACTATGTGCTTGCAATTAATCAATCGAGTCCTATAGTATGCATGTATATTAAATCAGTTCATGTTCGTAACGATACGCAGGTAATCTATGTCACAAGGCGTTTGACAGTTATCATCATGTATCACATAAACAGCTAATCACATTTATGCAGCTTAAGCTTTACAATCAGGGTTGTTCTCAGTCGTTTTAACTTCGTTATTCATCAACAGTCTTAGTAATTTTAATCGTGTTACATCGTTGCTCAGAATTACAGATCTAGCATGCATATGAGAGTTTACATACGTAACAGTGTTATCATATCAACAGCATTAACATACAAACAGGTAATGAAACTCGGCTAGGTTATCAAGCATGTGAGTCATCATATCAAACATCACTTAACACTTAATCTACCAAGGTCAGATCATGCACATTATGTATAAAAGTCGAACCCAACACTTATGCAAGTGAAAGTCGGACCAAGTGTCATGTTTAAAAACTCGGATATGCCACTATCTATCAAACTCGGATCATTCAAAACCATTAACAAGTTCGGACTAGGTAACAATATAACAAACTCGGACATGGGGGGGGGGTTTCCTCATGAAACTCGGACCCACAACACTTGAAACTCGGACCCATATGTTTGTTTGTGAAACTCGGACCTTCATGTTAAAGAACTCGGACATGATGTGCTATGTATATAAACTCGGACACTTATGTTCTTACCGAAACTCGGACCTAATGTAATGTGTAACAAAGGTCGGACTTGATAGGCTTTGAATAAAACTCGGACTTGCACCATGCATAAAGGTCGGACCTTGTGGTCCTTGTTATAAAGATCGGACATATCTCATTAAAGGAACTCGGACCTTATATGCATTCAAAGAAAAACTCGGACTATGCATGCTCACTAAAGAACTCGGACTTTATTAACAAAGTAATAACAAAGTCGGACACTATGTGTCCCTTATGAAACTCGGACAGTAGCATGCATACAAAACTCGGAACTGGGACAAGCATGAAATCAAAACTCTGACAAACACTTAATCATACGTTCATTGCAATTGAAGCAGTTACGTTTTATGTTCAACAGTTTCATTCATCGATCTAATAACCCTAGTTTCATACACTGGCAACCATTTTAATTCAATTATCAATCATCAGTCAATCATTCTAACATGCCTTGTATCCTAACATCATGCAAATGATCATTCACTAATCAACATCATTATCATAATATCAGAATCCCGAAACCACAATTACAGAACATCACATGAAAGCTAGGGTTTACAAGTATTCCAATAATCAAGAATTGATACAATCAAACAATCAATAAACAGTAATCATTTACCTTGTGTTGATTCTAGAGAAAATGTGAAATCGAAAGTGATGAATAGCTTGCCAATGATGATGGTGATGATTGCTAGAGAGAACCCAAGAAGTGAAAGTACGTGCTTTGTTTTGTGTGCAAAATGATTAGTGAAAAGGGATTAGGGTTAAGTATCTCTAGAATTTCACTAATTACCCTCTACCTCCCTAAGTATCATATTTTACACATGTACACCATCTCATAACCATTTCATAGTTTCACCACCAAGTTCATATATTTATCAAGTCTTTCACAATTAACAAACAACCATGCACAATCACACAATGCGATTCATTGCATCAAAACGTATATAATTCCTTAGCAATTAATTGTGCAAATAATCAACTAAACAATACAAGAACGTGTAATAAATGCGAAATAGAAATCTTGGAAATTCGAGTTGTCACATTATCCCCAACTTAAAAGAAATTTCGTCCCGAAATTTAGCATGCGGTTACTGAGGAAGCTAGGTAAGTTGTATCGTTTACTGGTTTTCCCGGGGTGTTACATTTCTTCTTATAACCCAACCCAGCCTTCATGTTTTTCTTCTTGTAACTAGGTTTATTATAAAAAGTTTTCTTGCTCTTTCCAGCAAATTTTGAAGTTTCTGATTTTTCAATTTCTACCAATTTAAAAACTTTATCAATCTTATCCGAAATCACATTTTGAATCGGGAATTCAATATCTGGGAATAATTTGTCCAATCCAATCATGGTATAAACCAATCCTTTTGAATCATCATTCACAACTTTCTCAGATTTTGAATGTTTAAGATAACCATCATGAAAACTTCCCTCATTTACATCTTGTGATTCAGACTTATCTGTTTTGGTAGATTCCTCTGCTAGAACACTTTCAACGACCTTAGCTACCACCTCTGAATCATCAAGATCATCAGATTTGGTGTAAGTCATATCGATGTTATCGGGTAATTGGTCAACTATGTTCGTTGCTTTTTTCACCTTCTGGCCATCATAGAATGTATAATTATTCTTCAACGGTGGTCGAACCTAATGGTATTCTGACCCAATTCCCTTTTTGTTTTTTTAGGAATCTTTACCATCGGGTGTGATGTTGAAAATACATTTCAGAATGTATGAAGAAGCATGATAACATTGAAGTTTATTGACCAACTTTTCTTTATCTGCCAGTTCTTGTTTAAGCTTAGCAACTTCATCAATATATTGATTTAAAACATTTGTTTTCCTTCATATCTGGCTTCAAGAAATTTAGTTGTTTTCTGACATGCAGACAATCTATTATCCAAACTTTTAACTCTACTTTTCAAAGTTTCATAGGTTTCTTTTAGAGTATAATATGACAATTTCATTCCATCATATTCCTTTTGCAACTCTTGAATAGTTTTATCTTTTGGAATACATTTGTTGCAATCCGCTGAACATTTTTCTTTCAAAATTTTGTTTTCTTTTTGAAGATCTTCACATTTCTGTGTCAGCTCTTTTTCTTTTTCTTTTTCTTTCAAATTTTTTTTCATTTTCAAGCATTTCATGACATTTTTCTTTGAAAATCTTTTCTATTTTAGTAAATTCAATGTCCCTGATTTTAAATTTTTCATATTTTTCAGTACAACCACTGCACGTTTCCATGCATTTCTTGCATTGTTGTTCAGCTTTATTATCAATTTTAATTGATGGGTCAGAAGAATCAGTTTGAGTTGTTACCTCAACTGTTGGCACTATGGCATCTTTCGCTTGTTGAGTCTGATCTTCTTTAACCTTCTGCTTTTTCTCAGCAGCAACTTCCTCAGCTTTCTCATCTGCTTTCTTCACCTCATTCACCAACTTCTCACTTTCATCAATAATCTCTTCAACCGTCTTCTTCTTCTTCTTCTTCTCTAGAGTAGCAAATATCACCTTCCTAATGCCTTCTTCAACCTTTTCTCTATACCTTGAAATCTCCTCAAGACCTTTACACCAAACCCCTATAGTCGGTATTGCAGCAACTAATGTTTCAAAATCTACTTTTGTTGGGTTTCCGTTTGCATCAACAAAACATTCTTTTTCTTCTCTCCATTTGTTTGCTCCTGTTGCTTCCTTGTAAGCATCATACACGTCATCCAACCTCATGCGAGCATGTCTTTCTTCTCGACTCTGTTTGATCTCAACAACCATTGCCTTGACTTTCCATCTACTTTGTCATGTTGATTCCAATCATACCCTTCATCATAATGAATTATACATCTACCAAAATCTTCAACATCTTTGATGTAATCATTCCAATTAAATTTATCCCAGTTAAATTTTTCATTTTGATGTATACTGGATTCACTACGATCCTTCATCAATCTGCTTTCTTGTTGGTTGCTAATTATTCTGATGATAAATAGCCTTTTTTGTAGTAATCGTCATGAAAAGGATTCACGCTATCATCAGCTTTGTTGTTCGAGCATTCTCTCTTGAAGTGCCCATTTTGTTTACAATTGAATCAAGTGACTTTGTTCTTATCAAAACCTATCTTTATGTCTGGGCCTTCCAAGCACTTTCTGCCATCTATCTCCATGAACCTTTGAGCTCTCCGGATGAAACTTGCCATGCACTAGCGAATGTCCATGAGCTTCATCTCTTCTGGGTCGACCTAATCGTAATCCTCCTTCATCATGTTCGGATTACCGATCTTACCTGTAGTTAAACCTTCATAAGATACTAGAATATAAGCTAAGAAACTCATGTGCTATTGAGCAAACTCATTGTTCAAATGTGGAGAATTTTCCCAATCTTGACTTGGACCAGATTTGGACGATGCAGATGAAGAATGATATCCTGGATCATAGCTTGAAGATTTGTTGTTTGACGAATCACCAGTCTTATCTACACTGAAAGTCGTTCTGATCTTTGCAGATTCGTGGTTTTGTGGCATTCCTCTGCATTCTGTTGATAACTAGAGCTAGACATATTGTTTTGTTTTTGTAGCAGCAAATCATATCCCTCTAGTTTCTCAATCAAACTCTCTAACGCCGTCTCATCAAATTGAGCATCATTTTTCAAAACAATCACATAGGTTTTCCATTCTTCTTCATGTGTTAATGCCTCGACAAGTTTATCCACCATCTCTTCTCTGTCTTTGTAGATTCCAAACCTTTCCCTTTCAATCTTCAAATGACAAAACCTTTCAATCATTTGACGAACTGTTTCACCTTTCATGCAGCCAAACAAGTCAAACTCCTTTTTCAACAACGATATTTTGTTCTTCTTGATATCCTTTCCACCTTCAGCTTTCAACTTTAACGCTTCCCAAATTGACTTAGACGTTTCACCATGCTGAAGTAGTGAAAGAATATCCTCTCTGACAGATTGTTGAATTAGAGTTATCATTCTTAATTCACTAGAATGTTCCTTTTTATCATCAGCTGTGAATTGTTTAAGTGTGATTAATTCATGTTTTTCATTTCTTGGTTTTTCATATCCCATAGGTAACATGATCCAGCTTTCATAAGCATAGGCTTGGACCAAGTTTTCAAATCTTGTACACCACCAGTGATAATCTTCGATATTCATTAGTTTCGTGGTCTCTGATGATTTCCGTAAATGTTATCATGGTTCAAACTCTTAGTTATCATAGTTGTAGCATTCTTTGTTGTCACTGAAGTTTCTTCAGTTGTGAACGCGTTGTAGAATGTGTTATAAAACTCTTCGCCAATGCCCGACATCTTCGAATAACGTCTTGATTTTTCACACATTGCATTTTTCGTTCCTTGAATTTTCACCTGCAAAAAATTAAACGAACACTTTAGCACAAATTATAAAAATAAGCACTTATAACCACTTGAAATGTGTGACTGATGGTCAACGTGATTTTGAGAATATGATCAGACTCCAAATATCACACTAAAGATCTTTGAATGAACACGACTTATCACTGTAAACTTTTGTCAAGTCTTCGGATAGACTTTTTAGTTTTAACAAAATCCTACTTTAGCCAATGTGTCCGGATGAACAAATGTTACACACTGTTCGGATGGAGTGTTTGAGCGGATGGACCTTGTTATCAAAATCCTTCGGATGAGATGTTATAGAATTGATAGAATGGACGTAACACACAAACTTTTGATTCGAATGGACTTATGTGACAGACTTGTTTGAATGGCCCAATAATTGTGAAACTAGCGAATGAGATAAGAAAGTCTCAATCGAGCGGATGGACTAAACAAAACAATATGCTTTGTTTGAGTATTCTGTTCAGATAGAGCTCTTATGCTATTGGACCAAAATACCTTTGTAAACAATAATTTTTATTGATTTATTGGGCCGCAAAACATATGTGTTCGGATGAGATATATCCACGGATGGTCATCCACTTGAGTATCCAATGTCAGAAGTTCGAATGGTTCAACTTTTACACATTTGGATGATCATCCGACAAATACACATATATGGTTCAAATGAGCAACCGATCGGATGGGTTTGATGAACAACAACAACAGCAAAAATGTTGGTGCACTACATCTGTCGACTTCGTCTTGGATCAAGTCTTAGCCTTAGAGTGTTAGATCAGGGCACGTTTTACGCGAAAACAGGATATTATATGTCTGTTTAGAGTTAGGTTCGCTTATAAGGACATAGGGAGGTTCGCTTTTATGTCAATCATTTAGGTCCGCTTATGTGTACGATAGAGGTCCGCTTATTCGGACATGTCCATTGGAGCGGATCTCTTTGCATTATATATAGTCTCATAAGCGAACCATTTGAGATTAGACCTTGTAACTCGTACCGAAGTGCTGCCGGATCGAGATTTGTATGTAAACTGTTATAAATCAATTCAGAAAGGTGTTTAAAGTGATTTGCTAGCTGTTTCTACGTTGATTACTTGTTTTCCGCACCTGTAATTGACGAAAACTCCTCTGAACAACTCGTTCGGGTCGAGACACGATCCTACAAGTGGTATCAGAGCTTCAGGAGGAGGTGTTCTGTAGAAATTAGCTGGAATTCATCAAGTTTTCTTATTTCTACATCTTCTTTCTTCAGTTCAGAAAGTTTCACCGGTCAAAATCAGCTCAAAATCTCACGGATTGTGTATAATAGCATATAGACAAACCCTGGAAAGTTTAGTGTTAAAATTCGCATTAAAAATGGGTCAAAATTGCTTCCGAGTAGGTTCCGCTTATAGGGACACTTCATAGGTCCGCTCCAAAGAATGTGTTAGGTCCGCTTATTGTTACACATTATCAGGAGGTTCCGCTCCAAGGAACAAGGACTTTCGCTTTTGTGTCATCTTTTCAGAAGGGTCTGCTCGTTTGAACACTAAGTAGGTCCGCTCGTGTGATCATCTTATAGTTCCGCTCATTTGACCAAAGAGTTCCGCTCTTTTGAACAAACATCAGTCTCGCTTATTCGATCATACTAGTTCCACCCCAGTGAACATTACTATCAGTTCCGCTTTTGTGTACACTTCGAAGTTAGATCCGCTTGTTTGAACCACTAAGGTCCGCTCATCTGAACCTTAGGTGGTTCGCTTATTTGAACATTGTGTTAGTTTTGCTCATCTGGTCTCTCAGGTTCTGCTCTTTTGAACACAGAAAATTTCGCTCTTTCGATCACTCAGTAGGTTCGCTCCAATGAACAATCTAGTTTCGCTTTTATGGACTGTTCAAGAAAATTCTTAAAATCTAAAAATGGACGAAGAATTCTACAACGCATTTGCTACACCAGTTACCCCAATGAGTATTGTTCAAAACACGATGTTGGAAAACGAAACGGGAACGATGCAAAAACCGCCCAAGCTAACAAACATCGAGGAATATAAAGGATGGCAAGAACGGTTTGAAAATTGGGTACAAGCGAACTACTTGGATGCTTGGGAATGTGTGGAAACGAAGTATGTTAGACCAAAGAACGACGATGATGAGGAAGTTGCGATCAAAGACATGAGTGCCGATGACAAGAAGAAGTATAAGAATGAGAAAATGATGTTAAGCCTGCTACAACAAGCAGTAAAGGAAGATATTTTGGTATTACTGCAGCATAATAGGAGTTCATATTCGATCTGGAAAGCGTTAAAATCAAAGTTTAAAGGAAGTGAAGAGATGGTTAAAAACAAGAAATCACCTCTAAAGAAAGAGTTTGATTTATTTCATGGATTTAAGAATGAAACTACAAAGGAAATCATTGAACGATATTGTAATTTGGTAATGTGCATGAAAAGATTGAGCATCACAAAAACAAATGATGAACTGATTGAAAAATTGGCTGATGCATTACCCTATGAAACATGGGGAATGTTTTTGATGATGTTGAGAAACACAAAGGGGTTTAATGATGATTGAGCAAATTTATTGAAAAGTTGGAAGCTCAGGAAATGGAGCAGAGAAAGATTGTTAGAATGAAAGATTTTGATGGTGAACAAGATATTGGATTGTATTACAAAGCAGGGGTGAACGCGCAATCTACAAATCTATCTCCAAAAATAGAGACTGCTTTCAATGCCAAGAATTCTCCTGGAGGTTCTTCATCAAGATCAAACAGGAAAACAAGTTTCACATCATTTCCGTCTTTTGATCCAAACATTTCAGCAACGAAAAATGGGAGAAAACTTCAGTGTAATATTGTTTTAAATCTTGAGAGTGATCAAGATTATTCTGAGGAAGTTGCAAAAAGTCAAATGTCTTTGTTAGGAATGATTTGAGAATCTTATAGTTGTTTTGTTGCAGGTCGTATCGGAAATCCAATGCTAACCAAGGAAGATTACGACCAGATAGATGCTGAAGAGATGGAGCTGATGGACATAAAATGGTGTTTGGCTAGCGTGTTACGGAGAGCTGAGAAATTCAAGCAGATCACGGGGAGAGATGATCTTCGTGAGGCTAATGTTTCTACTTTAGGTTTTGACAAATCTAAAGTCACTTGTTTTCGTTGCAGGGAGAAAGGACACTTCAAAAGAGAATGCACCAATCGCGAAGCAAGTGGAGCTCAGAATCCTTTCAACAACAACAATGATTACTATCGAAAATCCATTTACCATCAAGTTGCTCAACAACCATCTCAACAGAATAAACATCAAGCACAAACAGCACATGGAAGACCTAAAATTGAAGATTCTGAAAAGAGAGCTTGTGTAGGTAATCAAGATTGTTTAAAGAGAAAGGATGGTAGTGCCTTGGTAATTGATCAAGATGATGAAAGGTTACCCGAGGGATTTAGCTGGGAGAATTTCTCTTGGGATAACTACATTCCTGATCAAGCTACAGCTCATACAGCTTTTGTTGCCAGAATTGAAGAAGACAGTGATAGCGATGATGGCACTAAGTATTATGCAAAAAGAATGGCTGAACATTTGAAACAAATGGCAGAAACTGATAATGAGAAAGTCAAGAAGAAAAAGAAGAAGGTGAAAACACCGGTGAGCAGTGATGATGAAACAACTCTGGTGATTCGAAAGAAAGTGAAAGTTCCAGAGTTCAAGATTGATGAAGAAGCTGTTGCTAAAAAGAATCCAATAATTTGTGAAAATTGTGAAGTTGTAAAGAAACAAAATAGTTCTTTGATTCCCAATATGAACAGATTAAAGGAATCTTATGATGTGCTCAACAAAGCGATGAATATGTATAACGATACAAGTGAAGAGCAGGCTACAGCAATGAAAACACTTCAAGGAGCTGTTATGATCAAGCAAAAAGTTGTAAATAACTATATTGAGAAGTGTGCTGAACTCGAACAGAAGCTTGAACTTCAAAGAATTGAAACTGAAAGAGTTAACCGTTTGTTGAAGAGTTACTCATGTTCTTCTTATGTCATTGACAGGATTTATCCAATGGCTGAAAGCTTGAAGGCATTTGAAGATAATGAAGTAACCGAAGAAAAGAAAATTTTAGAAGAAAAGGTTGAAGAAAAGACTCCAGTGAAGAAGATTAAAAAGAAGAAAGACACTGAAAAAATGTCATCTGGTAAGAAACAAGGTGTTAGTTACAACAGATGTCCACCTCCGCTGGAAAACGGATATTTGGCTAGAAATCCAAATGATGAAAGAGTCAAAAAGGCAACAAATTTACAGTGGGAGTCGGAGTCGTCAGTAAACTTGCCAGATAGTATTGATGTTGTGTTCACATCGTCTGACACTGATCAACAGTCTCAATTGATGAAGAAAGTCGTGGATCATGTGTTAGAAAACGATGAAATAGAGGAGTCAAAGTTGGAGTTTGCGTCAGAGTCAAAGTCTGAGTCAAGCACTCCGTGTCAATCAGAAAAACAGGACAAAATAGTTTATGATAGAAAATTTTTGTTATCAAAATCTAATTTGGATGATGGATTGTTCAAAGTTGCATACACTTTGAATGATTCTGACAAATTATATTCTGATGAGGAATTTCCAATAAGAGATGTCAAAACTGAATTGATCAAAAAGGTTTTCAAAGTCACAGAAATTAACATTTCTGAAATAAAAGATTTATGTCTTAATGAAAAACCTAAAAAATACACCTCAAGAGTACAACAAAGATTAAACAAGAAAAAGAATTACGGTTCTGGTTCTGGTTTACAAAAGAAATCAAACCATAACGGTAATTTCAAAAAGAAAGGTCTTGGTTTTATGCCTACAAAAAAACAGAAAAATGAAAAATATATTCGTGATTTTAAATCCAAAATGACATTTGTTTCAGGAACGTCATCTGAGGAAGAAGAAAAGAAAGATTTCTGGAGACAGTCAAACAATGAATTCCTTGCAAAGAAGCAAGATGAATTGAAGAAAATGGCTGAGCAGAAGAAAGATACAAAAACCTGTTTCCGATGCAACACTGTTGGACATATTGCCAAAGACTGTTCTAAGGCAATACAATCAAAGCAGGGAGTATCTTTTAAACTCAAAGAGAAAGTGATTAAGTTTGAATCACCAATTGATAGAACAAAACTGTTTAAAAACTCTACATTTGAAATTGGTGAATGTTCGAACAAGTTTTATAAGAAGAGAGCTAAATCTGACAACCAAAAATGGGTTGTTAAGAAAGTTGGTGAAAGCTCTAGCGATGATTCTGATAGGTCAAAATCAGAGGAGCTATCTTCTGGCGATGAAACTGATTCCATAAAGTCAGTTGAGCCACATGTTGTTACAAAATGTGAAGTTGTTTTAAAAGATGAGAAATCAGTTCCGATTATGAATGATGAGGAGTTTCCATCACTTCGGGCTGAAAATTATAAAAAGAAAATTGGTAAAGTTGAAATTTCTAACCAATTTTATAATGATATACAGGAATTTGATGCTGAGAAGGTCTTTAACCCCAAAGTTCAACATATCTTTGGTAAGATGATTGATCGAAAAGTCAAAGGGGTTAAAGAATTTTATGAGAAGAAGAGGAAAGGTAAGAAACCGAGTGCTGCGGTGAAATCTAAGGCTGGTCAGGCTTGGGTGGATATTTTCTTCGACTAAAAACCTGACTTGCCGGAGCTCCCAGGTTGGTAAGCGTGGAGCATGAATCGGCATCTTTCTTGATTTTTATTCGGTAATGTCAATCATTCAATCGGTAAAAGGTTTGTTTGTGTTTGCTTACTAGTGGTATTTGTTGGTTATAATTACAAGTGGTTAGGAGAGTTGATGGTGCTTGATTGCATATGGTAAATCAAGGACATTAATTTGTACTTGCATTTTCCTACAAGTTGTTGAAAGATAAGATGGTGAACCACATCCCCATTCATACAGGTGGTAAAATCAATCAAACTTATTTTCCGGAAAACCATTTTGATTAAAAAAAAACTTAAGTGTTTTGAAATCTAAATGGGAAAATAGTTTGTTGACAGGCGGAGTTCTGATTGAGTATGCCTAGTGAATGGCGATCTGATGTGATTTGGTATCAGTTGTCATATTTTTGTATAGTTTGGTTTACTTTCATGTTTCTAGTTGTCATATTTATGTGTAGTTTTTCAAATTTCTTTAATGTGTTTGCATTTTAGGGGGAGTAGAAAATTTCAGAAAATCCAAAAACATTAGAAAATTTGAAAAAGCCAAAAACATGATAAAATCAAAAATGAGTTTTGTTGTGAAAAAGAGGAAATGAAAGTACATCAGTGGACTATCACAGCACGCTAAAGATTTCAAAGGTTAAATGTGATAACAATCTTACTGTGGATGTGTCAGTAGATTTTTGCACACTTAGTAAATTGAAACGAGATATAAACCTAATTCAAACTTGCTTGATTCGTGGGTAACTATTCTTGGATATATGGGTAACCCCCGAAATCTTGTTTGAAAGGTCCCTCTTTCTGAGATACTAGGTCTTTATACTCTGTGATATCTTGGGTACTATTCCGGGACTTCTGCTGTATGGAAGTACTGACCTAGTTCCCGAATAATACTTTCTGCAAAAAGCTTTGAAATATAAGCTCGCCCTCAGCAATCTGATTAAACAATAAAATTGAAAATCTTTGCTGTTGTAACAAAAGATCCTCTAAAGGGGACCCACCAAAAGTCGAAGTCGTCATCTCTCTGCGTATACGGAAGTATCGACCTGAGCTCTCACGGCCCTCGCCCATAACCACTTTACAGATATCATCTGTGGTATACTCACCTGTAAGACTGAACATTGGGATCTGGATACAGGAGTATATTCAAGTGGAGTGATACATAATTAAGTTTAAGTTTCTAAAACATTAATATCGTATCTCGAATCGATTGAAATTTGTGTGAAAATTTGAAGTGGACCAATATACTGACAATCTAGGTAAATTGTTTAGAACTTAAAATGTTTAAAGCTTAACGGTGTTGGTGATTTGTTTCAAAACTGACATGATCCTCTTACACAAACTCACAAAAACATTGTTTGTAAATATTTCATTTCTGCATTTTGTTTGTTATTTTACAAGTGATGTCAATTGCGTTTTTTTTTTCTTTCAGAAAATCTAAAAAGATTTTCGACGACTGATATTGAAAAGCTGATTTTCAAAAATCCAAGTGTTAAACATGATGAACAGATGGTTTGGGAGAGTGTGTTTGTTTTGATAAGAAACATGATACAATTTCAGTTGGTTCGTCAGGATCTGTTTGGTAGATGTGTTTGTGATAGTTTATATACTTAAACGTTTATCATAAAACTTATGTTTGTGGTAGAGTTTTATACAGGAAAAGTCAACATTTGAGGTGGAGTACATGTTGATGATGAGGAGCTTTAAAGATGTCAACATTCAAGAGAAGATGTTTGTTGGTGATAAAAGAGAAAGAGATAAAGATAGAGAGAGAAGCCCAGAGACTGGTCAAGACTGAAGATACGAAGACATGACATTGTCAAAGACTCGATGAACGACTCCGTCAACATCTGAGGGGGAGTTTGTTGGTGCCTACATCTGTCGACTTCGTCTTGGATCGAGTCTTAGCCTTAGAGTGTTAGATCAGGGCACGTTTTACGCGAAAACAGGATATTATATGTGTGTTTAGAGTTAGGTTCGCTTATAAGGACATAGGGAGGTTCGCTTTTATGTCAATCATTTAGGTCCGCTTATGTGTACGATGGAGGTCCGCTTATTCGGACATGTCCATTGGAGCGGATCTCTTTGCATTATATATAGTCTCATAAGCGAACCATTTGAGATTAGACCTTGTAACTCGTACCGAAGTGCTACCGGATCGAGATTTGTATGTAAACTGTTATAAATCAATTCAGAAAGGTGTTTAAAGTGATTTGCTAGCTGTTTCTGCGTTGATTACTTGTTTTCCGCACCTGTAATTGACGAAAACTCCTCTGAACGACTCGTTCGGGTCGAGACACGATCCTACAAAAAACCACGTTTTTCGAACTGAAAATCTTAGATTTGAACCACTTAAACTTCGAATTTTGTTATGAAAAATTGTAGGGTTGTAAAACAATGGTTTTTGCATAATATATCAAAAACTCAGCAATTTTTAACCGTGAAAACCTTATTAATTTTGCGTTTTTGTGTCAAAAAGTGAAGAAAGTGGGTAGAAGAAGAAATTTGATGAATCTGATGCGAAATTGGCCCTGAATCTAATGAAATCACGTAGAATCCTTGCGTATCTGATCCGAGCAATCGATCTCCTGCTCTGATACCACTTGTAGGACCAGTTTTGACTCCCGAACGATTGTGAAACGATACGTACGACGTGCGGAATCCGTCCACGTGTGTGGACCGAACACAAGAACGTAATAAACAGACGTTTCGATTGATGATATAACTGAATACAAAACCTTGAATCACCTTGATCACTTTCTCTCTCTAGAATCTCTCTCTAAGCACCAAAGCTCCAAAAGTCACAAATGGAAAAAGTCCCAAAAGTCTAACCTAAGCCTCCTATTTATAGGCAAGGCTCTAAAGGAGTTCTAATTAATTACAAGTTTGCTACTCCTCACTTAAAGTAGACTTTCCCTTATATTTTGCAATATAAAACCTCGTCTTCATCAGTTTCTTGCTATGGTTCGGATTGACGGAAGTGATAGACATTCGTGCATTCACACGATGGAACCTTAGAAACCGCATCTTCTATTCTTGATGGATGTTCTATATCCATTAAGAATCATTCTATTCCTATCTCTCTTCTGCCAATGAATTTGGCGGGGTTCGATGTAGTCTTAGGCATGGATTGGTTATCTCATAACCAAGCCCGCATTGCCTGCGATAAGAAACTCATCGAAGTCAGAACACCATCTAGGGAAATGCTCACCATCTAAGGAGATTTACACTATGGATTGCCTGAGAAGGTGTCTCTACTCAAGGAATCCAAGTGTTTGAAGAGCGAATGTGTCATTTACATGGCACATGTGACAGTAGACGAGCCGTAGCCCAAGATAGAAGATATCTCTATCATTTCTGAATACCCTGATGTCTTCCCTGAAGAACTACCTGGTCTACTTCTGGAGAGACAAATGGAGTTTAGGATTGACATCCTACCAGGAGCTGCACTAGTTGCAAGAGCCCCATATCAGCTAGCGCCGACAGAGATGAAGGAATTGAAGACCCAACTTGTTGAGCTTTTGGAGAAAGGCTTCATTCAGCCTAGCTCATTACCTTAGGGAGTTCCTATCTTGTTTATTATGAAGAAAGACAGCTCAATGCGAATGTGCATTGACTACCGCGAGCTGAACAAGGGGCTAGTTATTTTTCTAAGATTGACTTGAGGTCAGGTTATCATCAACTGAAGGTCAAACGTGAAAACGTTCCAGAGACTGCCTTTTGGATGAGATACGGTCACTATGAGTTTCTAGTGATGCCTTTTGGGCTCACTAATGCACCTGCAGCATTCATGGATCTCATGAATAGAGTCTACAAACCATACCTAGATAAGTTTGTCATTGTCTTCATAGACGACATACTTATCTATTCTCGTAATCAAGCTGATCACGAGAAACATCTACGGTGCATCCTTGAGCTATTAAAGCAGGAGAATCTTTATGCTAAGTTCTCTAAGTGCGAATTTTGGCTTAGAGAAGTCCAGTTTCTTGGCCAGTGATAAGTGAGTGTGGTATCCAGGTGGATCTCGCTAAGATAGAAGCCATAATGAACTGGGAAGCACCAAAGACGCCTTCCGAGATACGTAGCTTCTTAGGATTGGCTGGTTATTGTAGAAGGTTCATTGAGAACTTCTCAAGGATAGCCACTCCTTTGACTACCCTGACCCGCAAGAATGTTATGTTTGACTGGGGTCCCAAGCAACAAGAATCTTTTGAGATTTTAAAGCACAAGTTGAGCAACGCTCCAGTGCTAACTCTACCTGAGGGTATTGAGGATTTTGTTGTCTATTGTGATGCCTTGCACACTGGCATGGGCTGTGTGCTGATGTAGAGAGGCAAGGTGATCGCTTATGCATCACGACAACTAAAGGTGCACGAAATGAATTACACCACCCACGACTTGGAGTTGGGTGCCGTTGTATTTGCACTTAAGTTATGAAGACATTACTTGTATGGCACGAAGTGTATTATATACATTGACCATAAAAGTCTCCAACTTCTATTCAACCAAAAGGATCGGAATATGAGACAACGCCTCTAGATGGAAACGCTGAATGATTATGATTGCGTTGTTGGACCGGTTTGCGACCCTAAACAGTCAGTATAAGGTAGTTCATCTCCAAATACAAAGGCGGAATAAATGTAAATGAAGTAACACAGCAGTTCCTTTCAATTCCTTCTCTTTTTATACTTTCTGAATTGATTTTGACAGAGTTTCGTTACACCGCATATGACTAGGTTTCGCTCCAACGGTACAACTGAAAACACACATCAGGGTATTTATACTTCAACTGATTTCGCTTATATGAACAGCCAAATAAGCGAAACCCCATGTGTTATCATAAGCGAAACCCCCAAGAACCATAAGAGCGAAACCCTAATGTCTAAATAAGCGAAACCTCATACAAACTTGTACACATGAGCGAAACCTATACATTAAACCTAATTTTGATTTTCAAGCTCCTATTTTGACTTATCTTGACCTAAGACTCAATGTATACGTAGTCAACAGACATTCCGTGCACCAACAGACTCCCCCTTGGATGTTGACGAAGTCTTCAGCTCCGAGTCTTCAGTCTTTGGTCTTTTCTCCAACTCTCTGTCTTCACATCATAAGCATTCTATCTTCACAGGTTTACAATCTTGTCCTGGCTCCATCTTCAGACTTCCCTTTGATCGTTGATCCAGACTCCCCCTTTCACAGACTCCCCCTCTCAATATGCTAGAATTTGAGGTCTTGATCTGGTTCAAGCTTTGACAATTAGCTTCCGTGGGAATGATGAAGTCCAAAACTTGTGTCTCAAACATCAATCATTACAAACTTATCTCTTCACAAAATCACACAATCAATCAGTACTGTAAATCCACTCAAGTATTCAGGTCCAAGTTAATGACCCTGATTACTCAATTAATCTACGAAGTCCAATTTAATGACCTTGGTTGATCTTTTGACAATACAGGCTGATTTTGTAAAAACATTTTCAAACATTTTTTGAAACATGTAACAAGCATCAAATTAATGAACTTGTTTTAACTTTGAAAGCATCTCAAACTCTGACAAAGTAAGCTCTCCTCATTCTTCAGCTCAGAACTTTCCTGCATCTGCTTCAATCTTCAAGAATCCAACGATTAACTCTCCACTTTGGTTTGTCAAAAATAAAGCAGAAATAAAATCTTTTTGGATTTTAATAAAGTGTTCTAAACTAAGAAATGAAATACAGAAACTTAAATTGCAGAAAATAAAGAAAGTAAACTATATACAAACTTATTTTTGGCGAGCGTGTCAGGGAATCATATCAGCTTTTCAGACAAATTACTAGTACCGTTAAGCTTCATTTCATACTCAGACTTAAAAAATTCACCTCGATTTTCGATATACTGATCCATCTTAAATTCTCACACAAATTTCAATTTACTCAGGATACGATTTAGATGTCTTAAGAACTTAGCTCATTCATGTGTCCCACCTCTTGAATATACTCCCGTATCCAGAATCCCAGATATTCAGTCTTACAGGTGAGTATACCACAGATGATATCTGTCAGGGGTTAAATGCGAGGGCCGTGAGAGCTCAGGTCGATACTTCCGTATACACAGAGAGATGACGGCTTCGACTTTTCGGTGTGTCCCCTTTAGAGGATCTTTTAGTTACAACAGCAGCGACTATCAATTTTATTGTTTCATCAGCTTGCTGAGGGCGATGCTATATTTCAAGCATTTGCATAAAGTATTATTCGGGGACTAGGTCAGAACTTCCATTCAGCAGAAGTCCCGGAATAATACCTCAGATATCACTGAGTATAAAGACCTAGTATCTCAGAATATGGGACCTTTCAAACGAGATTTCAGGGGTTACCTATATATCCAAGTAGTGTTCCCCACGAATTACCCAAGTTTGAAATTTTAGGTTTATATCCCGAATAAATCTACTAAATATGCGAAAACCTATCGACACAACATTAGTGAGACTATTTAACTCATTTAATCTTTACAATTTTTTAGCATACTGTAATTGTCTAGCCGATGTACTATCATTTTCCCTTTATACACAAGCTCTTTTTCAAATTTTATATTGTTTTTGGATTTTGAAATTCTATCATGTTTTTGTATTTTTGCATTTTTTTACTGTTTTTGTATTTTTCTGAAAATAAACTATGTACATCTACTCCCCCTAAATACCAAAACAAGTAAAAAATCGACAAACCATTGCATATTGTTTCTCATCTTCATCCGCAACAGTACTCTCATCAACGCCAATTATGCCATCCGACACGGAAAGAAGCTTCATACCGTTCAGTTTTAACAAATATTTAAACCGATTTTTATCAAAAGCTTTGGTATGTAAATCAGCTTTCTGTTCGTCAGTGTGGATTTTCTCAATTCGTATCAACTTTTTCTCGAAGCAATCGCGAAAAAAGTGATGACGAATTTCTATATGTTTAGTTTTAGCGTGATGTACTGGATTCTTTGTTATATTTATAGCGGCCTCATTATCAACAAAAAGAGGTGTGTTAAGAAACTGCAAACCGTAGTCGCGCATCTGTTGCTGTATCCACAGGATCTGAGAGCAGCAACTGCTAGCAGAAACGTACTCCGCTTCACATGTAGATAGCGCCACAGACGTTTGTTTCTTACACTGCCAGGTAACCAATCTAGGTCCAAAGAACTGGCATCCTGCAGTCGTTGATTTGGTATTAACTTTGCAGCATCCGAAATCCGAATCGGAATACCCTTCGAGCGTAAAGTCGCCTTTTCTAGGATACCACAACCCCAATGTAGGAGTTCCTTTCAGGTAGCGGAATATCCTCTTCACAATAATCATGTGCGAAGCTCTCGGGTTAGATTGATATCTTGCTGCGAGGCACGTTGGGTACATGATATCAGGACGTGAAGCAGTTAGATACATTAGAGAACCTATCATGGAATGGTAGAACGTTTCATCAGCCGTGTCTCCGGTGAGATCTGGGTGAATCCCATGATTTGTTGCAAGTGGGGTAGCAGCTGGAGTAGAACTTGACATTCCAAATTTCTCTAGAATATCATGCACGTACTTCGTCTGGTGAATGAAGATTCCCTCAGGTAGTTGTTCAACTTGTAGACCCAGAAAGAATTTCATCTCCCCCATTGATGACATTTCGAATTTCTGCTTCATCACCTGTTCGAAATCTTTGCACAATTTCTCATTTGTCGACCCAAAGATTATATCATCCACATAAATCTGAACTATCAGAAGATGTCCGTCGACCTCTTTAGTGAAGAGAGTGACATCCACTTTTCCACGTATGAACTTGTTGGCTAGTAAGTGTTGAGACAAAGTCTCGTACCAAGCTCTCGGGGCCTGGTGTAAACCATACAGCGCTTTGTCCAATAAGTAGACCTTGTTTTTGTGGATTGGGTCAATGAAGCCCGACGGCTGACCGACATAAACCTCCTCTTTGACCTTCCCATAAAGAAACGCCGATTTTACATCCAACTGATACACTTTGAAGTTCTTCCAAGACGCAAATGCAAGGAAAATCAATCCCCTCCTGTTGACTAAAGCCCTGAACAACGATTCGAGCTTTGTTCCTTACAACAACTCCTTTGTCGTCTCTCTTACACTTGAATATCCATTTCGTATTGATTTTCTTTTGACCATCTGGTAAATCCACTAACTTCCACACACCCAACTTTTCAAACTGACTTAACTCTTCTTGCATCGCAATGACCCAAGAGTCTTCAGTAAGCGCCTCTTTATACGTTCTCGGTTCGATCTGCGAGATAAAACAACTTAATGAAAATTCAGTTTGTAAAGGTGCTACTGTAGAATAAAAACATGTTTAGCCCTGGTCGATTTGACGTCTCGTGCGAACGCCTGTATGCAATTCACCTATGATCAACTCCTCTGGATGATATGAAAGAGTTCGCGGCATTGCTTCGCTTGGAACATCCACATCACCTTCCAGATTAGTAACATTTTGATTTGCACTTTGTTCACCAATTTGGTTTATTTGACTTGAATCCTGAATCTGCTCCCTCTCAGAATCTGAATCTCCATGATCAAAGATCGGCATGTTTTCAGCTTCTTGATTATTATCTCAACCGTCTGATTATCTTGAGCAACATCATTCTGTTGCACATCATTGTGTTCACCAGCATTACTCGGACCTTCTTCATCATCATTTGAAGTTTCCCATGGTCACCTTGAATACTCAGCTGGGAACCTTTGCTGTGACTCGTATTCACGCAAAATATCCAATTCATCAAAGAAATCTTCATCTTCCTCTGAATCTTCTCTCATGTCAAATGATTCCCACAACTTGTCATAATGATATCGCCATGAATCTCCTGGACTTTGTGGCGGCATAGTATAACCTTGACATTCAACATTTGCAGCTTCAATAATCCGCTTCTCACTTGGAACGAAGACACGTCGTGTAGGACTTGAATATCCAACAAATATACCCTCAATGCACTTCGGACCAAACTTTCCATAAGGCTCTATAACTGTACAGGGTGACCCGAACGGTTCTAGATACTTCAAATTCGGTTTGCGATTATTGATCAGCTCAAAGCATGTTTTGTTGAACTTTTTGACAATGAGAACTCTGTTAAGGGTATAGCATGCGGCAGAAACAGCTTCAGCCCAAAAGTTAATCGATAACTTTGAATCTGCGAGCATAGTTCTAGCCGTCTCGATTAGTGTCCGGTTTTTACGTTCTGCGACTCCATTCTGCTACGGAGTGTACGGAGCACTAAACTCATGCAAAATACCTCTTTCATCACAAAATTCTTCCATTTAGCTGTTTTTGAACTCAGTACCGTTATCACTTCGAATTCTTTTGATATGCCTCTGGTACAGATTCTCAATCTTTTTGAACAACGCCATCAAACTGTCAAATGTTTCGTCTTTCGTATTCAAGAAAGAAACCAACGAAAATATGGAATAATCATCAGTAACCACAAGACAATATTTATCTCCCGTAATACTCTTGATATTTATAGGACCAAACAAATCCATGTGAAGTCTCTCCAGGGGTCTTGAGACTGAATTGACTTGCTTTGTAGGGTGTGACTTTTTCTTGTGCCTTTAACACAACTAATGCACTCCCCTTCCAGATGAAAACCTTTGACATGAACTCCTGTAACCAAATCATTGTGCACCAAATGATTCATTTTTCTAAGATGTATATGTCCCATCTTCCGGTGCCACAATCTCGATTCTTTTTCAGTTGCTCTGGACACGAAACAATGAGCTTGACCCGTGGTTATAGTAGCTATGCTCATATCCAACACGTACAAATCATTAACTCTAGGTGCCCGCATGATAATCCATTCCTCAGGGATAACAAATCCTGGTTTCAAGATCAAACATTCTTTATCAGTGAAGTGAGTGGTATCAGACTGAGCCTGTGAAGCTCTTTTCTCAAAGAACTCTTCATTCGATTTTGAAAAAATCTCTTTCTCTTCATCAGCAAGTGAACTCGAACTGTTCACAAACTTTTTCTTTTCAACAAACCTTTTGTTTTGAACATTTCCTCTCTGATATTTCTTACCACCCTGATAACCACCCGACTAATTGTTTCGATTTTTATTATTATAAAAACGCGGTGGAACAACAGGTTTCTTGTCGTATGATTTATCTTTTTCAAAGTTCATTTCTCTATTTGTTTGACTCAGACTGTTCACTTCTGACAATTCAACTTCAACCAACTTGAAAACATTTGATAACTTGTTCATGTTTACATTCTCAATTGGAAACTCAGAATCTGAAAACAACTTATCTGAACCCAACATCTTGTACATGACAAGATTTGATTCTTCATTTAAGTTGTTCTTGGACTTTTGTTTCGGAATGTATTTGTCCAAGAAACACCCATCTTCCTCAGTAGTGTCACTATCCGTTTTTAGCACATTTTCAACAACACCTATTACAATATCATTTTGGACACTATCGTCATTGGAAGATGTGAACGTGACATCAATGCTTTCCGGAAGTTTAACTTCACTTTCTTCTTCAATTTCAACCAACCCTGATTGCTTTTTCGTGTAATTATCCAAAATCGGTGGTGGAACTCTATGAAAACCCACCCCAGTTCCATCAGAATAAACATCTTCGCCAGCTTTGTTTTTCCCGATGGGTTTGGGAACAATGTGTTGCAAAACAAAGCTTGCGGAGCTGTAACTGTTAAGCTTCAACTGGATTCGCTCGTTTTCGATTACAGCCTCTTGAACTTTAAGTTTCAATTTAGCGATTTCATCCAGTTGTTGGTTGATTGATTCTTCTTTTACTCTAAGCACTGCTTTTAGTTGAATGTTTTCTTTATAAGTTTTACCATTTCGATCATCATTATCTTTCATTGTGCTTTTGAGTTTTTCAAACTTCTCAGAAATCTGACGGTTTTCAAGAATTAACTTTTCATTTTCTTGTTTAATTTTGTCATGATCAATTTTGTCATTTTCAATTTTGTTAATTAACTCTTTTATCCGTTCAGTTAAAGCTTTAATCATCTTGTCACGATCCAGAATTTGATTCTCAACGCTTCTGACTTTTGTTGTCAGATCTTCAACTTTCTTACCGTTGAGATACGTGACCGTGTTACAAAATTTGCATTCTTTGATGCAATTTTTGCAATCAGCATTTCCATCAATTTTCTTACCTGACACATTTGTTGACAAGTTTGAACTGACCTGGCTTTTTGACTCAGACACGGAGTTAGAGTCTACCTCAAGTGCCTTAGCACCCAGCACTTTGTCGGCCATTTTTCCAAGGTTTTCAGCAGTTAACTCCTGCGTTGTGTCAATAACCCCAGTGTCAACTTTCTTTGACTTCTCTATCTCTTCTTTCTCCTTCTTCTCTTTCTCTGCTTTCCCTTTCTCGTCTCCAGTTCCCCACCATTTATTCTGCCAATAATCATCCTCATCTTTAAGATCCTTGATTATGGCTTCCAGATCAAGAGTTTTGTCATCAATCGCAATATTTCCATTTTGATCAAGATAACACTCCCTGTCCGGATCCCATCTTCTTGCTCTCCTCGCTTCTAGATAGATACCAGATATTCTAATTATTTTATTTTCAGCCAACATTTTTCTTTATTTGTACTTCTGCTCTTCAGTTCTGTTGTCTTTCACGGAACAGGTTCATTTTTCGCCATGAACGCGTAACCAACCACATCTTCCTCCGGTAGAACCTCTTCACTCCAATCATAACCCTCATCATCATAAATCACCGCAAGAGCTCTAGATTTCTCTTTGTTATCTTCAACCTGCTTCAATCTAGGCGGCTCCGATTTATTTTGATGATATATCGCCTTCTTGTAATAGTCTTCTCTGAAAGGGTTCTCCGACTCATCAGCATATGCGTTTCTACATTCTCGCTTGAAGTGACCTTTCTGCTTACACTTGAAGCACGTCACCTTGGACTTATCAAACCCCAGCTTGGTAGATGGACCACCAATTGTCTTCCTGCCAGTTATTTCCATGAAACGTTGTGCTCGACGAACAACACTGGCCATGCACCAACGAATGTCGATTAATTCCATTTCTTCAGGAATTATTTGATCATAGACCTCTTTTGTTAAGTTGGTGTTGCCTATCTTCCCTGCTACTAACCCTTCATACGATTCCAGCACAGATGCTAGAAAGATCATCTGCTGTTTAGCCGACTCCTCATCAAAATTCTGAGCATTCTTTAAGTCTATTGCGATATTGCATTGAAACCGATTCTTTGCATCAGAATTACTTGCAGATGATGAAGATCCACTGTGATTTCCACTGCTTTGACCACTTTGACTTTCTTTGCTTGCTGTGGACACATTCTCAGCAGAAAACGCCGTCTTGGGAGTTTCTTTTTACTTTTCACAATTTCAGCACTTCCTAGACATTTTGTTTCTAGCATTTTCCAGAGATCTTTTGCATTTGAATAATCGATCAATGAGATTATGTCTTCCCGGACGGACTGAAATAACAATGCCACACATTTTTGCTCAGCCACAAATGATTCAATCTCCTCAGCCAATGTTAATGTTTCACCATTTTTGTTTCCATTATCATAACCGTTTTTCAGACTCTTCCAGCTGGGAAATGCAAATGCCATCAACCAATCTTCAAACTTTCTTGACCACCGACTATATTCCTCGATAGCCATTAGCTTCGGAAGTTTATTGAAGATTCCAAAGGCACTTTCAGATTCCCAAGCTTCCTTTATCTTTTTCTTCGCATTTGGCGGATTCTCATTCGCGTTACTTGACGAAGTATCATCATTTCCAGAATTTCCAGAGAATGCGTACATGTCGCTAAACGGGTTCAAGAATATGTCGTCCATCTTGAATATACCTGCAAAATCAGCAAACACTTAGAAAAATTTTCAAAATTTTGAACAATAGTGACACAAAAGCGAAATAGCAGTATGTTGTCACAAAAGCGAAATCAGCAGTGTGACAGATAAGCGAAACCAGACTTGACAAATAAGCGAAATCAAACTTGACAAATAAGTGAAACCAGACATGACAAATAAGCGAAATCAGTCTGAAAGTGTCCATAAGAGCGAAATCCAATGAGCGATATCAGATGATTATGTCCGCATAAGCTAAATTAGACTGTATCTAAAAGCGAAACCCCTTCGATGCCTTAAAAGCGAAATCAAGTTTTAAGTAATTTTTACCATTTTTAAGCCGTATTTTAAGTTGATTCTTTCTAGGGTTTGTTATTACTGTGTTTCACACGTTATATTTGAAATTCAGGCCATTTCAACCGTAGGAACCGATTTAAATCGAAAAAAATATGATAGAAAGTGAGTAGAAGTAAGAGAATTCGGTAGAATCAAGCTGTAGTAGTATGAACTCCTCATCCTGAGCTCTGATACCACTTGTTGGACCGATTTGCGACCCTAAACAGTCAGTATAAGGTAGTTCATCTCCAAATACAAAGGCGGAATCAATGTAAATGAAGTAACACAGCAGTTCCTTTCAATTCCTTCTCTTTTTATACTTTCTGAATTGATTTTGACAGAGTTTCGTTACACCGCATATGACTAGGTTTCGCTCCAACGGTACAACTGAAAACACGCATCAGGGTATTTATACTTCAACTGATTTCGCTTATATGAACAGCCATATAAGCGAAACCCCATGTGTTATCATAAGCGAAACCCCCAAGAACCATAAGAGCGAAACCCTAATGTCTAAATAAGCGAAACCTCATACAAACTTGTACACATGAGCGAAACCTATACATTAAACCTAATTTTGACTTTCAAGCTCCTATTTTGACTTATCTTGACCTAAGACTCAATGTATACGTAGTCAACAGACATTTTGTGCACCAACATGCGTGATTCGCTATCATCCCGGCAAGGTAAATGTGGTTCCCGATGCGCTAAGTCGCAAGGAAAGGGTTAAGCGGATCTAGATTAACACCAAGAGCATTGAGCTCAGATCTAGCTTAAACGAGAATCTATTGGATGCGCAAAAGCAAGCCTTGTTTGTGGCTAATATTCCTAGTGAAGTATTGGGTGGAACTGTTGATCAGTTGTCACATGGGAAAGATGGAATTCGTAGATTCAATGGTCGAATCTGGGTTCCAATTTTGGAGGACTTAGAGATCTAATCCTTCAGGAAGTGCATAATTCCAAGTATTCTGTTCACCCTGGAGGTGAGAAAATGTATCAAGATCTGAGGAAGAACTATTGGTGCATGGGTATGAAGAAATCCATAGCCACCTATATAGCTAAGTGTTTGACGTGTTCACAAGTTAAAGCTGAACATCAAAAGCCGTCAGGACTTCTACAATAGCTTGAAATTCCCACATGGAAGTGGGAAATGGTAACTATGGATTTGATTATCAAGTTACCTAAAACCAAAAATGGCAATGACACAATATGGTTCATCGTTGATAGGCTGACGAAGTCAGCACATTTCTTGCCCATAAAGGAGACTTACAGCTCCGATAAGTTGGCTAAGTTATATGTGTATGAGATAGTGTCCCTGCATGGTGTGCCAGTATCTATTGTATCTGATAGAGATACTAGATATACTTCTCATTTCTGGAAAAGTTTCCAGCAATCATTAGGCATAAGATTAAACTTCAGTACGACTTCCCATCCTCAGACATATGGATAGAGTGAGCATACTATCTAAACTTTGGAAGACATGCTTAGGGCATGTGTGATCAACTTCGGTGGTAGTTGGGATGACCAGGGATAGGCAGAAACGCTATGCTGACAAGAGGCATAAACCTCTTAAGTTCCAAGTAGGGGAAAAAGTTTTGCCGAAGGTATCACCCTGGAAAGGTGTGATGCGCTTTGGAAAGAAGGGCAAGTTAAGCCCGAGATATATCAGACCATTTGAGATAATCGAATGTGTCGGATCAGTAGCTTATAAGGTAAGTATGCGGAGGAGCTTAGTGGAATTCACAATGTGTTCCACATTAGTAATTTAAGGAAATGTCTAGCCGATGAGTCGCTAGCAATGTCACATCACAATGTGCAGATTGATGAAAACCTAAGGTTTGTTGAGAAACCGATTTCGATCGAGGATCGAAAGGTTATGAAGCTCTGAAGAAAGTTTATACCTATTGTAAAGGTTAAATGGGACACCCGTCGGGATGCCGAATATACATGGGAGGTTGAGTCCACTATGCGACAAAAGTACCCCCATCTTTCGAATAAACTCTCGAGGTTGAGATTTCTTTTAAGGGGGTGAGGATGTAACACCTCGTAAATTCGTGTCCAGTCATGTACTGACACGTGTCCATACTCTCAATTGTGCCAAATGTTGGACTATAGGGAATATTTTTGACAATATATGAAAGTATTAGCCTCTGAGTGACCTTTGTGGACCGTATAGTCTTTTGGCTTATGGACCGCAAGACGTTTAAATTTTTGTACTTGATGATCGGTTACGGACCGTAGAGGCATATGCCTTACGATCCGCAAGAGAGCTTGAATCTGTGTGCGTAGTAGGTCCTTATGGACCTCAAAGGGTTATTCCTTACGGTCCATATAGGGTCGCCCGTGACAAATTTTGTTTAGAGCTCAAGCAAACATGCATGGATGCCACCTATTCGAACTTTTGAGCATTCTAATAGCTCATGACACGTTTAAGGACACATGGAATGATCTCACACTAAGCCATAACACCTCTGATGATCTCCTTCAAGCTCCACAAGTATAAATAGGGCCTTGATCTTTCATTTTCACTTGCACCTCTTCTTTAAATCTTCTCTACTCACCTCTAGAAGTTCCTGAGCTTATAGGAGCTTCCCTCTGAGTTATAATCGTTCTCTTGGACCACTTATACGTGCTCCATCCTTGTTCTTTTAGTTTATAGGCTTTTATTAAGCCGAACGACAAGCAATTAACTTTTGCTTTGACTTTCGGTTTAGACCATTATGGTCCAGCCATTGTTCGAAACAAACATGGCTACGTGATGGCAATTAGGTAGGTGTTAATCCCTCAAAAGGACACCACCTGATGTCAGGATCTGAGTTTAATTGTTTGTGTTTGTTTTAAAAAATGGAAGATGAAAGTAGATAAATAGATTAATTATTTGCTGCGGAAGTGAAGAAAACTTTATAACACAGACAATAGAAGAACAACTTTCATCATGTATACTTTTAATCAAAAGATTGTTTTACACAATGATTCAATATGCATGCATGAACTACTATCTCCCCCTCAGCTTGAGCTCACAAGTGACTGTTCGTATAAAATGCAAGTGAGTGTGTGAGCTAATAGAACAGTACAGGCACTGTCTATTTATAGTAAAATCCTACCCACTGTGGCATCTTGGCTGACGTCACCTAGACAGTGATAGCTAACAATCTTAATGTGACACCTCAGGAAAACTAGGAAACCAATACAACATAACTAGCTTCCTCAGTAACCACGTGCTAAATTTCGTGACGAAATTTTCTTAACAGGGGGAGAATGTGACAACCCTCATAATTCCATGTATCCGTACAATTTATTAATGATAATTAAAGTGCTTGATGACTGTGCTGAATCATTTAACTGCTCTCTGGTTTCTGTGTTGTACATACATGTGCTTGTTAACAAAATACTAGTGTACAGAAAAGTTACTAAATAGTCCGTTATGCTTTCCTAAGTGTTGAGAATTAAAAGTGTTACAAAAATATATATATATGACACTTTACGGATTAATTAAGCACTTTAATGGAACAGTATCAAACCGAACAACCGGGCTTTACCCGGAACACAAAAATATTGTCAAACACATTGTTCTTATTTTTCTGAGCTAGTTAGGGTCCCCGAACACCCTAACACACTATATATTTAATAACACACCATAACACACTAACTAAACACTTGATTTCCATCTATATCCCTAACCACCCATTACAACCCAGCTAGACACCCCCCCCCCTTTGGGATGGTTACATGGGGTCTCCCACCCCATGATTTTCTTGATTATTTTATGGGATATTCTATGTAATCTTGAGACATTAGACAAAGAGGAGTTGGGAGATTATAAGAATAACCAAAGGGACTTGACTACATTCATCACCACCATCAAAACACATTCAAACTTCTCTCTCCCTCTCTCCTTGGGTTCGGCCGTGAGCCACCACACCCACCATCATCATCATCATCCAAGCTCATTCATGCAATCTACATACTTCCAAGGGTGTTAGTGATCATACAAACAAGCTTGGTGTGTTCGGAAGCTCAAGGACCTCATTCATCTTCTTTTAACCACCACATTTCTTCACTTGAACTCTCCTAGCTTTGAGCTAGTGGTATGTCTCTTAGATCTACTCATTTTACATCCTATGAAGGTGGTTAATAGTTATATTAAGATGATATCTCATGAACACTAAAGGATCATAAACAAAGTTTTGAACATAGAGCTAACCTAATGATGAAATGTTGTTGAAATGTGATGAAGTGATGTTAATATGAAGTTGTTTTGAGTCTTGTTGATTCCCTGATGATTTGCTTGTTAATATTGATGTTTGATGTCATTGTGATCACTAAACACATTAACGGAATCAATCGAACATGAGTTAGAAAGCTAAAAGCTGAAAACAGCTTCTGTCCAAGCTTTTACAGCCAACTTCAGTTGGCTATAATCAGGTCAATATTTAACGAAAAACTAATTTTCTTGATTTCTATAACGTGCTATTTCGAAATACGCTTCTAATGGCACTAGAATAATAATTTTTGGACTTCGTTTACTATTTGTAAAGGTCTGTTTTTGGACAGTAGCTCAAGCTGTGTTTTTACTACAGAAAATATGTGTTACATTTTTCGTCATAACTTGAAATCTGTGTAGCATTAGGTCATGAAATTTGTGTTGTAGATGGACACTGATGTTTTTGCAATTCTCCCACAGGAATTTCGTCAATCGGACTTAAGATGAATTTTTAATAAATTATTCCGTGGACTACAGTCAGAAAGTAATGAATCTGATTTCAGTCTGGTAAATGATTTTTTATAAAATGTTGGTAATGAATCGGATCCCGAGATTTGTACACAGTAATATTTGGATAGTTTAGCACCTTCTGTAAAAAGTTGAGAATTTTTGGAGTAAGTTAACTATTTTATTAAAAAGCCCGAAAATAGCACAGTTTTGGATATTAAGGCTGAAATGACGTAACTAGTAAATTGCGTATCTAAATGTCGAGTATGTTATCCGAGGATGATCTAACATGTTATATGTCAATGAAAGTAATATGTGCAATATCGTATGCTTGTTCTTGAGTAGCTATAGGTGGAATGTTTATATGAGCATGAACTATTAAAGTGAATGCATGTTATGTAGTACATACGTGTAGGAACTTTGTGCTCTATTTGAAACCACTAAATGACTAACTGGTAATCATATTAGGATGTGATTGACCGACCTTGACTGTTAGCTATTTTTGAGAGCCTAACCAAGCAAACTGAGGTGAGTTCACACTTTTCTACAAAGCATGGTAAATTCCCGGTGGGAATGGGAACAGGTTCAGGAATAGGGATTCCTCGTCCTTTGGGACGCATTCAGGAGTGTGAATTCCTCGTCCTTGGGACGTACTTAGACTTACTGGACTAGAGCTCTATCAGCGAAGTCCCTCCCTTTGTATCGACTTAATCGCCAAGGCTATGGCGAGCGGGTCATTAGTTAATAGCGCTATTAGGTTTAACAAACCTCACACCATGCCAGTCGGACGGGCGTGAACTAATGGACTATGGCACGTCGGTGATGATAGACACCGACGCTAGGGCACAAGTAATTTTCGTTAGTAGTCGATATGATAAACGAGTCAGGTAGTTTAAATAACGGGGTAGCCCCCACGGCCGGAGTGCCGGGCTGGATAGCCAGGGAAGGTGGACATGGGATGGTTAATTGATAAACGTTTTCGAACTACGGGGTAACCCCCACTGCTGGATAGCTGATTAAGATTAAACTACGTTTTTTTTTGGAAACAACTCTAAAATGGACAATCAACCGTGAACTCACTCAACTTTGTTGTTGACTCGTTGTTATATGCTTTGCAGGTCGCTAGATGCTATGGGGCTTGCACATGGAGGTGGTCGTTGTGGGATGCGAACTGTTATGTCCTGTACTCAATAAATAAACTTTATGAACTTATGAAACTTATGTTTTGGGTCTTTAAACTTATGAGCTACAAACTTATGTTTTGGTTTAACGTTTTATGCTTTCGCTGTTTAAATTGAACTTGGTTAACTTGCTTTTGGTCACCAATTGTATTGTGGTTAGTTTTATTTACTTAAATACGTTGTTCAATATGATTGGTGGCTCGATCCTAGTCATGTCATGCCTCCAAGCGGTGATACTCCGCATGGTGGATTTTAGGGGTGTGACAGATTGGTATCAGAGCCATTGGTTATAGTGAACTTGGTTTTAAAAAAAGGGAAAAAGCTTTTTGATAAAACCAGACTATAACCTGTACAGTGCTCAACGATCCACAACGACGCTTCACTCCACGTGCAAGACTCGACACAATAGGTGGTATCATTTATGTTATATTTTCGGTTAGATAGTTCACACTGTGCATTAATTAACGTGATAATTGCTATTTGAACCTTGTGTGCTTACTCTCCACTGTCGTCCCACACTTACGCACTTTCGCGACACTTTTCTCACTTACGCTGCTTCGTTGTGAAGATCATGAACGGACGCGGAGGACGTATCAACCTCACTCAAGCCCAGTTGACGGCTTTAATCAATGAACGAGTTGCTGAGGCACTCGCAGCTGTCCCTGCAGGAGGTATAACCTGCCATATCAACCCATCTTAGGTCGTTTAGACCCTACCCTCGCAAACCAACTCTTGTCCTGTGTGCACGTTCAAAACCTTCATGGATTGCCGACCTAGTACTTTCAGCGGCACAGAAGGAACTGTAGGTCTTCTTCACTGGTTTGAGAAGCTTGAGTCTGTTTTTGAGATGTGTGAATGCCCTGAGGATCGTAGGGTGAAATTTGCTACTGGAACGCTTGAAGGTGCTGCATTAACCTGGTGGAAAGCACAGGTTCAACTGCTTGGGTTGGCGGTTGCTAATGCCACCCCCTGGAATGACTTCAAGGAGTTGATCAAAGAGGAGTACTGCAGTCGTGGCGACATCCAAAAGCTGGAGGTGGAATTTTTCAATTTGAAGATGACGGGGTCTGAGATCGAGGCATACACGAAGAGGTCAAACGAGCTGGCCATCTTGTGTCCTACTATGGTGGACCCTCCCATCAAACGTATTGAGTTGTACCTCAAGGGTCTTGTACCAGAGATTCAGAGTCATGTAACCTCAGCTAATCTTGGCACCATTCAACAAATCATCAAGTTGGCTCATCGTCTCACCGATCAGGCAGTTGAGCAGAACAGGCTGCCCAAGCGTGTTAGCGCTGCTACTACTGATACTCCTGGTAATAACAAGCGAAAATGGGTTGGAAATTCGGGCAAAGGCTCTACCTCTGTTCAGTCTTAGTCTCAGCAACGAAGGACTGAGGACCATAGGAGCCCCAGTCAGTAGCCTTCTGGAAATCAAGGGCAGGGTGGATACAAGGGGAATCACCCTAAGTGCAATCGATGTAACTTGCACCACAGCGGGCCATGTAGTAAAGGTAACTGTCATCGACGCAACAAGCCTGGTCACATTGCAAGAGATTGCAGGAGTCAGCGTCCAGCGAATCAGAACCGGCAGCATCAGCAAGCCCCACCAAATCAACACCAGCAGCAGCAACAACAAGGTAACAACAAAGGGTGCTATCAATGTGGTGCTGAAGGTCATTTCAAGAAAGACTGCTCCCAGCTAAATCAGAACCAGAACAACAACAATCAGGGGAATGGAAACGGCAATGGGGGAAACAACAATGGTAATGGGGCAAGGGGTCGTGCGTTCGTGATTGGTCAGGGTGATGCAAGGAACGATCCCAACGTTGTGATGGGTAAGTTTCTTCTAGATTATTTTTTGTTACTGTTTTGTTTGATTCGGGTGCCGATACTAGCTACATGTCCTTAAAAGTTAGTCAGATGCTTAGGCGTACTCCAACACTTTTGAACACCAAGCACATCGTAGAGTTAGCAAATGGTAAAAGTTTAGAGGCTACACATGTAGTTAAGGGTTGCAAGCTTGTCCTTGTCGATCAGACCTTTTCTATCGACCTCATTCCTATCGTTATGGGTAGTTTTGACGTTGTCATTGGGATGGATTGGTTATCTCAACACCAAGCGGAGATTATTTGCAAGGAGAAAATCGTTCGTATCCCTCGTTCTGGTAAAGAACCCCTCGCGATTCGTGGCGACAAGAGTGGTGCTGTTGTAGGTATCATCTCTTTCCTTAAGGCCCAAAAGTGTTTGCGAAAGGGCCACACCGTTATTCTAGCCCTCGTTTCTGATTCATCTGCGGAAGAAAAGACGATAGAAGACATACCTATTGTACGCGACTTTCCTGAGGTATTTCCTGAGGAATTACCTGGTCTTCCGCCTCACCGCCAAGTTAAGTTTCAAATCGAGCTAGCTCCTGGAGCAGCACCAGTAGCTCGAGCACCATATCGTCTAGCTCCATCAGAACTTGAAGAACTGTCCACGCAACTACAAGAACTCTTGGAAAAGGGTTTCATACACCCTAGATCTTCGCCTTGGGGAGCTCCAGTGTTATTCGTAAAGAAGAAAGACGGTACCTTCAGAATGTGTATTGACTACCGCGAACTCAACAAGGTGACCGTGAAGAAACGTTATCCTCTTCCACGCATTGATGACTTGTTTGACCGGTTGCAAGGGTCGAGTTATTACTCTAAGATTGATTTGAGATCGGGATACCATCAGCTGAGAGTCCGAGAGGAGGACGTCTCCAAAACAGCATCCAGAACTCGTTACGGCCATTACGAGTTTCTGGTTATGCCTTTTGGATTAACGAATGCACCCGCGGTCTTCATGGATCTCATGAACCGAGTGTGCAAGCCTTACCTAGATAAGTTTGTCTAGGGCTGGCAATTGGGTACCTGTTAAGACACGATTAGACCTGTTTGACTGAAAAATACACCCTTTGACTTTTTTAATTTTTTAAATAATTAAAATTACAATGTTAGGATCTATCATTTATTCACTTTTGTACATAAAACATAAAACTGTTTTATAAACATGAGGTAGAAAGTAGTTAAACGAGTCGTAATCATGTTTGAAACTTATGTTGTGCGCGCCGTCAGAAACCTGTTAAACTTGTTAAGACATGATTTGCCAGCCTTAAGTTTGTCATAGTGTTCATCGACGACATCCTGATCTTTTCTAAGAGTCAAGAGGAACACGAGCAACATCTGAGGCTTATTCTGGAACTTCTTCGAAAAGAGCAGTTGTATGCCAAGTTTACGAAATGCGACTTCTGGCTTCGCGAAGTCCACTTTCTAGGCCACGTAGTAAACAAGGATGGGATTCATGTTGATCCATCCAAGGTTGACTCGATCAAGAACTGACCTGCACCCCGCACAGCAACAGAAATCCGCCAATTCTTGGGTTTGGCCGGGTATTACAGAAGGTTTATCAAGGATTTCTCAAAGATTGCGCAACCTCTCACTTCACTGACTCAGAAGGGTGTCACCTATCATTGGGGTGATGCACAGGAGTCCGCATTTCAGCACTTAAAAGATAGACTTTGTAGCGCGCCTATCCTCTCATTGCCTGAAGGCACAGATGGTTTTGTGGTTTACTACGACGCTTCCATCCAAGGACTTGGTTGCGTGTTGATGCAACGTGACAAGGTCATTGCCTACGCATCACGCCAACTTAAAGTTCACGAAAGGAACTACACTACGCACGACCTTGAATTGGGAGCAGTTGTTTTCGCACTTAAGATATGGAGACATTACCTGTACGGTACCAAGTGCACCATTTACACCGATCACAGGATTCTCAAGCATATCTTCAAGCAAAAGGAATTGAACATGCGACAACGCCGATGGGTCAAACTCTTGAATGATTACGAATGTGCGATCAAGTATCATCCGGGCAAAGCCAATGTTGTGGCCGACACCCTCAGCCGAAAGGATACTATACCTAAGCGTGTACGTGTGTTATAGCTTACCATCCAATCTAACCTTCCCACTCAGATTCGAGATGCTCAGATTGAAGCATTGAAGGCAGAGAACATCATGGCTGAGTCCTTACGAGGATCGAGGCAGCGGCTAGAACGAAAGGAAAACAGCGCCTACTATGTTAACGGACGCATCTGGGTTCCACTTTATGGAGACTTACGCGAGCTTGTAATGAATGAAGCACATAAGTCTCGTTATTCAGTACATCCTGGTTAGGATAAGATGTACCACGATCTAAAGACAACATACTGGTGGCCTGGCATGAAAGCCAGCATAGCAACCTACGTCAGTAAATGTTTGACTTGTGCTAGGGTCAAGATCGAATACCAGAAACTATCAGGCCCACTTCAACAACCAGAGATACCTAAATGGAAATGGGAGCAAATTTCCATGGATTCCGTTACTGGCCTGCCCAGATCTCAACGCGGTAATGATACCATTTGGGTGATCGTGGATCGACTGACCAAGTCTGCACATTTTCTGGCTATCAAGGAAACGAATAAGTTTTCTACACTAGCAGACATTTACCTAAAGGAAGTGGTATCAAGGCATGGAGTGCCAACCTCCATCATTTCTGATCGTGACGCGCGTTTTACCTCTGAACTGTAGCAAGCTATGCACAAATCTTTTGGCTCACGTTTAGATATGAGCACCGCTTATCACCCACAGACGGATGGGCAATCTGAACGCACCATCCAGACCCTTGAAGACATGCTTCGGGCATGTGTAATCGACTTTGTTAATGGCTGGGAGAAGCACCTCCCGCTAGTGGAGTTTTCGTATAACAACAGCTACCACACCAGCATCCAGGCCGCTCCGTTCGAGGCGTTGTACGGACGGAAATGCCGATCACCTCTTTGTTGGGCAGAGGTTGGCGACAGTCAAATCACTGGCCCAGAACTTGTAGTAGATACAACCGAGAAGATTTCTCAGATACGACAACGAATGGCGGCAGCTCGTGACCGTTAGAAAAGCTATGCTGATAAGCGAAGGAAACCACTCGAGTTCCAGGTTGGGGATCGAGTGCTACTCAAAGTCTCACCTTGGAAATGTGTAGTTCATTTTGGCAAACGAGGCAAACTCAACCCACGATACGTTGGTCCCCTTGAAATCATTGAGAAGATTGGCTAGGTGGCCTACAGGCTGAATCTACCGACAGAACTCAGCGGAGTTCACAACGTATTCCACGTGTCAAATCTGAAAAAGTGTCTGTCAGACGAGACCCTCATAGTTCCTCTCAAGGAGCTCACTATCGACGACCAGCTGCGATTCGTCGAAGAACCAGTAGAGATTACGGATCGAGATGTTAAAATTCTCAAGCGCACCAGGATACCTCTCGTCCGAGTTTGTTGGGATTCCCGTCGTGGCCCAGAGTACCCCTGGGAACGAGAAGACCAAACGAAACTCAAGTATCCCCAGCTGTTTAAGAAAAATGCAACCACTACTGAGGCTGAAGCTACTGCAGAATTTCGGGACGAAATTCCAAATCAACGGAGGGATGATGTGACACCCCAGGAAAACCAGGAAACCAACGCAACATAACTAGCTTCTTCAATAATGACGTGCTAAATTTCAGGACGAAATTTTCTTAACAGGGGGAGAATGTGACAACCCTCATAATTTCATGTATCCATACAATTTATTAATGATAATTAAAGTGCTTGATGACTGTGCTGAATCATTTAACTGCTCTCTGATTTCTGTGTTATACTTACATGTGCTTGTTAACAAACTAGTAATGTACAGAAAAGTTACTAAATAGTCCGTTATGCTTTCCTAAGTGTTGAGAATTAAAAGTGTTACAAAAATATATATATAGGACACTTTACGGATTAATTAATCACTTTAACGGAACAGTATTAAACCGAACAACCGGACTTTACCCGGAACACAAAAATATTGTCAAACACATTGTTCTTATTTTTCTGAGCTAGTTAGGGTCCCCGGACACCCTAACACACTATATATTTAATAACACACACCATAACACACTAACTAAACACTTGATTTCCAACTATATCCCTAACCACCCATTACAACCCAACTAGACACCCCCCCTCCCTTTGGGACGGTTACATGGGGTCTCCCACCCCATGATTTTCTTGATTATTTTATGGGATATGCTATGTACTCTTGAGACATAGTAACCATTAGACAAAGAGGAATTGGGAGATTATAAGAATAACCAAAGGGACTTGACTGCACTCATCACCACCATCACAACACATTCAAACTTCTCTCTCCCTCTCTCCTTGGGTTCGGCCGTGAGCCACCACACCCACCATCATCATCATCCAAGCTCATTCATGCAATCTACATACTTCCAAGGGTGTTAGTGATCATACAAACAAGCTTGGTGTGTTCGGAAGCTCAAGGACCTCATTCATCTTCTTTTAACCACCACATTTCTTCACTTGAACTCTCCTAGCTTTGAGCTAGTGGTAAGTCTCTTAGATCTACTCATTTTACATCCTATGAAGGTGGTTAATAGTTATATTAAGATGATATCTCATGAACACTAAAGGATCATAAACAAAGTTTTGAACATAGAGCTAACCTAATGATGAAAAGTTGTTGAAATGTGATGAAGTGATCTTAATATGAAGTTGTTTTGATTCTTGTTGATTACCTGATGATTTGCTTGTTAATATTAATGTTTGATGTCGTTGTGATCACTAAACACGTTAATGGAATCAATCGAACACGAGTTAGAAAGCTAAAAGCTGAAAACAGCTTCTGTCCAAGCTTTTACAGCCAACTGAAGTTGGCTGTAATCAGGTCAATATTTAACGAAAAACTGATTTTCTTGATTTCTATAACGTGATATTTCGAAATACGGTTCTAATGGCACTGGAATAATAATTTTTGGACTTCGTTTACTATTTGTAAAGGTCTGTTTTTGGACAGCAGCTCAAGCTGCGTTTTTACTGCAGAAAATATGTGTTACGTTTTTCGTCATAACTTGAAATCTGTGTAAAATTAGGTCATCAAATTTGTACTGTAGATGGACACTGATGTCATTGTAATTCTCCCACTAGAATTTCGTCAATCGGACTTACGATGAATTTTTAATAAAATATTTCGTGGACTGCAGTCAGAAAGTAATGAATCTGATTTCAGTCCGGTAAATGATTTTTTATAAAATGTTGGTAACGAATCGGATCCCGAGATTTTTACACAGTAATATTTGGATAGTTTGCACCTTTTGTAAAAAGTTGGGAATTTTTGGAGTAAGTTAACTATTTTATTAAAATGCCCAAAAACAGCCCAGTTTTGGATATTGAAATGACGTAAGTAGTAAATTGTGTATCTAAATGTCGAGTATGTTATCTGAGGATGATCTAACATGTTATATGTCAATGATAGTAATATGTGCAATATCGTATGCTTGTTCTTGAGTAGCTATAGGTGGAATGTTTATATGAGCGTGAACTATTAAAGTGAATGCATGTTATGTAGTAGATACGTGTAGGAACTTTATGCTCTATTTGAAACCACTAAATGACTAACTGGTAATCATATTAGGACGTGATTGACCGACCTTGACTGTTAGCTATTTTTGAGAGCCTAACCGAGCAAACCGAGGTGAGTTCACACTTTTCTACAAAGCATGGTAAATTCCCGGTGGGAATGGGAACGGGGTCGGGAATAGGATTCCTCGTCCTTTGGGACGCATTCAGGAATGTGAATTCCTCGTCCTTGGGACGTACTTAGACTTACTGGACTAGAACTCTATCAGCGAAGTCCCTCGCTTTGTATCGACTTAATCGCCGAGGCTATGGCGAGCGGGTCATTAGTTAATAGCGCTATTAGGTTTAACAAACCTCACACCGTGCCAGTCGGACGGGCGTGTACTAATGGACTATGGCACGTCGGTGATGATAGACACCGATGCTAGGGCACAAGTAATTTTCGTTAGTAGTCGATATGATAAACGAGTCTGGTAGTTTAAATAATGGGGTAGCCCCCACAGCCGGAGTGTCGGGCTGGATAGCCAGGGAAGGTGGACATGGGATGGTTAACTGATAAACGTTTTTGAACTACGGGGTAACCCCCACGGCTGGATAGCTGATTAAGATTAAACTACGTTTTTTCTGGAAACAACTCTAAAATGGACAATCAACCGTGAACTCGCTCAACTTTGTTGTTGACTCGTTGTTACATGCTTTGCAGGTCGCTAGATGCTATGGGGCTTGCACATAGAGGTGGTCGTTGTGGGATGCGAACTGTTATGTCCCGTACTCAATAAATAAACTTTATGAACTTATGAAACTTATGTTTTGTGTCTTTAAACTTATGAGCTATGAACTTATGTTTTAGTTTAACGTCTTATGCTTTCGCTGTTTAAATTGAACTTGGTTAACTTCCTTTTGGTCACCAATTGTATTATGGTTAGTTTTATTTACTTAAATATGTTATTCAATATGATTGGTTGCTCGATCCTGGTCATGTCACGCCTCCAAGCGGTGATACTCCGCATGGTAGATTTTGGGGGTGTTACACTTAACAAACTCTAAACACTGCTTATTACAAAACACTATTACATTAAACACTGATTAATAAACTGTTGGTGATGCTATCCGCTGATGGACTCAACCATTGATGAAGCTTTAGCAGTGCTTTCCACAAAGGTTAATCAGTCCTTTAACTTCCAACAGTTCTTTGACTTCTTCAGTGGATTGGTCTTCAACAGTCTTTATACTTCATCAGAGCTTTGTATATAGCAGACCTTAGAGACTAGAAGATGTTAGATACCTTTGCCATAGGAGGGAATAAAGTTCATAACACTGTTATATAGGATCAGATGTTGCAGAGTAGTTTTGGTTGTGTATCATCTGTTCTTCAGGAAGGATCACATGAGCCAACAATCTCCCCTTATAACAGATGATGCCAAAACCCTTCATTATTCTCTGATCTTTATTTCCTCATCAACAGATCCCTGATTTGCCCTTTGAATTGAAGTTCAAAGTCTAAGGAATTTGTGTCTTCTTCATCCCTAATCAGTTGAAGGCTCAATTAATCTTGAAGGTTACCTACATTCAGACCATATGCATCCTTCCATGATAGCTTTTCAACATTACCATCAGATCTGAGAAGAGTCAATACATGGGTGTTAAGATCTGAGTTTTTCCTGATTGTGTTGTTTAACAAAATGATTAAATGAAAGAAGATAGATCAGAGAAGAATTGCAGCGGAAATTAAAAGTAAACTTTATAACACAATCAAAGAGAGATAGTTTTGATCAAACATGTTTTCATTAGTCGAAAGATTGAATCAATTACAAAAGTTCAACTATGCATGCATGAATACTAAACTCCCCCTCAGCCTGAGCTCACAGTTGTTCGTACAAAATGAGTGTGTGCGAAGAGCTAATAGAACAGTACATGTACTGTTCTATTTATAGTACAAATCTAAACATTGAGCATCTTGGCTGACGTCACCTAGACAGTGACATCTAACAGAACAACCTCTAAACACTGATACTAAACAGACACTTTTACATTGAAATACTGTTAAGTAAAACGCTGATGCTCCTATCCGCTGTTGATGCCCAAGCATTGATGTTGCAGATCAGTGCTTTCTTCTTAGGTTGATCAGGCCTTTGAATGGCAATGTTTAGTCTTCATCAGGGCTTTGATAATCAGCAGTTGATAGATCTTCATTAGTCTTTGTAACCAACAGTCTTTAGAGGAACAATTGTTGAGTAGATCAGACATTAGGATGATCAGCTGATAGAAACACTGCCATTGTAGGAATTAGATTCATGCACTCTTATTGTGGATCAACTGTTTGAGAACCAGTTTTGGCTTTCTATATCATCTGTTGTTCTTCAAGGAATGATCATATGGGCCAACAATCTCCCCCTAGAACAGATGATGCCAAAACACTTCTTTATTTTGATCTTTATTCTCTCATCAGTTTTTCCCGAATTTTCCCTTTGAATTGGAGCTCAACATTCAAGGAATCTTCATCATTTTCATCCCTATGAAGTTGAAGTTCTAAAAGATCTTGGAGGTCTGCTGCACCCAGACCTAGTGCATCCTCCCTTGATATATGTTCAACTCTACCATTGGACTTGAGCAGAGTCAATACGTGGGACTTTTTGTCAGACTTCCACTTTAGTATTTTTGAGTCCAATTATGTTGTAATATCATTTTAGATGTCAAAACTACGGTCTTATATGTTTAAAACCATTTTATGCGCAAAAAAAGGCATTTTCGGCAATATAAAAGTACATATAATCGACTCATCATATAACTAACCAAACTCTATGACCATAAGGTATAATGAAAGAACTAGAGAGAGTACTTACTTGTGTTGAAGAACACTTTCAGAATTCATTTAAGAGGCTTCCAATCAGCTGGAAACAAGCTCCAAGATAGAGAGAAAGAAATTTTGAAACGTGCAAGTTGAAATTCGCAACTTGATCACCTATTTATAGTGATCAAGAGGCCACCAAATCATGACAAGTGCCCATCTAGGCGTTAAGGCAATGCTTAGTGTCCTCCCAGGTGTCCAAAGGAGAAGAAAAGTGGCAGAATTCGCGACTTGAGGGCCAAGAAATGCAGTTGAATGGCTAGCTGCCAGTTCTACTAAACTGGGTGGTCCTTACGGACCGTATGGAGTTTTGGCTTACGGTCCGTAAGCCTTGTGAAAGACAAAAGTTTCACATTTTGGCAGTTTCAGCCCCTAGACTTGTATTATAGCATTTTGTCATTTTTAACCCCTTTTAACCTAATATTTAGGTTATATAAAGGTGTTAAGGCATGTGTAACTTGGATTTTTCTTCCGGAAATGTTACGAATATCGTTTCGCTTGATTATTCGATTACGCATTTCGTAAATAAAATAAAAGATTTTATTCAATACGAAAATGATTGGAATTGTACAATGATTGAAAATGTGCAAATGTCATAATGATCGAGCTGGATTGGACGAGAGTTTTGGAGCGTACGCGATTGATTAACCAGCTAAGTCCTTTCTGATTTGCCATTGACTTCTATTTCTTAATTATTTTTAGTATTTTTGAGTTGATTTTCCATCCTACATTGAGGGCAATGTAGAGTTTAAGTGTGGGGATGGGAAACTATCATTTGAGTCTGTTTAGTGTTAGTGTTAGTTTGAGTCATAAGATTTGAAAAATACAAAAAAAAATTAAAAAGTTAAAAATCCAAAAAAAAAATCAGAAAATATCTCTATTTTAGATGTTTGCAAATAAATACGGAAAATGATAGAAAAATCAGATATGTTCAGGCTCTAAATAATAATAATCTAAGTTAAGTAGTTGAATTTGTATCTTGCTTGGGATGTGTGAGTAGGCCCAATCCGGATTCTAGGTTCCGTTGATATATACCTAATTATTAGTTTGCTAGTGGGTTCTCATCTAGGAAAAGTAGGAAACCGAAACCACCGATAATAGTGTAAGGATTGTCGTTATAAGCTAAAATTATTATAATTTTTCAAAGAAAAAGAATATAATAAATTGAGCTAGATTGATATAAAAACGAGGCCTATGTAATCTTCGTTGGAGATGGTGACTCTTACTTAGACTACCTCTAGGTTAAGTTAAGAAAAATGCAAAAAAAATTACCAACTCTCACGTTGTCGCTCTCGGGGATGGTGACTCTAGTTGAGATAGCCTCTAGGTTAGGTATGCAAAATTTAGCGCTCAAAAGAAAAGAAAAAAAAGAAAGAAAAGTTTGATGTTAAATTCTATTGATTTTGGTATAAAACAGTTAGGAAAGGTTCAATTGATCTGTTCTTTTAGTTTCATAAGCTTGAGGTGGGATTACGTGGAACTGCGGCTTTTAGTGTGAGACCCTAGGTAGATTGATTATATCTGAACTTAAATTGCATGATAAGGGCTTAGAACCAGGTTTGGGTTTAAGTGGACACATATACTTGCAATCGCGGTTAACACGAGTTTTAATTTTAATAAGTAATCTAGATCTTTGAACTCAAATATTTTTATTATGATTCCATTTGCATAAGCCTTTTCCAGGGAAGAAAAAGAGATAAGTGTGGGGATATTTGATGTATTGCGAAATACATTAATTATCTTGTACAGTTTGTTCGGTTTTGTCACACCCCCAAAATCCACCTGCGGATAACACCCGCTTTGAGGGCGTGACTGACCAGGATCCAGCCACCAATTATACCGAACATCGAATAATAGTAGAAATATTTACTATCCAAGGTGGTGAGCAATACCATAGCTTAAGTTCGATAATTAGTTAAACAAAACAGCGGAAGCATAAACCAAAGTAGTTTTAAAGATAGTTCTTAGTTCAAGGTAAATAAACCCAACACACGGGTTCCGACGAACACTACACATCCCCAAGCAGCAGCTCCTCAGTCACGGGTTACCTGCAAAGCGTGCAGTAAGGGGTCAACAATAATGCTGAGTGAGTTCACTGGTTGTCCAGTTTTAGTTTACCAAAAACTTAGGTTGTTTAGATAAAGCGTTTATAATCACGTTGTGGGGAGCTACCCCATCTGTAAGCTCACTAAACTGTAGATACCGAAACTGTTGACGGAATAATATCGTGCCCCGAGTCAATGTCTATCGTCATTGACCATGTTGCAAGGTCTACTAGTTCACGCCCGATCTCCCCCGGTCACGGTGTGAGGTTGTCAAACCTAATAGCGCTATCAACTAATAACCCGTTCGCCCCCGGCGACTAATCGGTATTTTAAGCAGGGACTTAGAGTGATAGAGTTTCGTTTAGTATAGCTAGTTGTGATTTATAAAAAAATGTCCAAACGTATCTCCCCTGGAGATAGTAGTTACCCATTCTGTTTTCCCCCGGAGTAAAGGGGTCAAAAGTATTTTTCCCAAAGTTGGTAGTTTGTTCGTGTCCCTCCGCGGGACGCATGCTTTTAGTGGGTGAACTCACCTTGGGTTGCTCGGCAGATTAGGTTACTTGTCAAACACGTTGGTCACCACGTCCTAACATGGTTACCGGTATAGGTCAGGTTTGGTGTACAAGCAATCACGTAAAATCTACACATAACTAACACGTTGCATGCATGAAATCAAACAGTGGGTTATTGGGCCGGCCTTAACATTTACACAGTCAAACAGCAACACATAATCCAGTTAACAGGTAGCCCATATTACACATATCGGCCCAATAACCAAAATGGACAGCCCAGTCGCAACCAGGTGGTCTCGAGTCGCAACCAGGAGGTCTCGGCTTGTCACGCTGTGGTTGCGAGTCGCAACCGTCGTAGTCTCGAGTCGCAACCGTCGCGGTTTCGAGTTGTCATGCTATGGTTGCGAGTCGCAACCGTGTGGTCTCGAGTTGTCTTGCCATGGTTGCGAGTCGCAACGGTGCGGTTGCGAGTCGCAATGCTGTCCCTTTCATGTTCACGTGATGATTCAGATACATCAGTCCCATTAGTACAATGTAATCAGGCCCAAATCGAGTAATAGCCAATAAGGTTCAACTAACAACTTTTCCTAATCAGTCTATTAGTAAAAATTGGATCAAACATTGCCTTTTTGAAATCTTCAAACCACATTCAACAAGTTCATCACAAGTTCATAGTTTTCTAGGGTTTTCACCTTAACATAATCATACATTTGGACCGAAAATCACATATTTCTAACAAGATTATTATGCAAGAACAAGTAAAACATACACTTTGTAGCCGAAATCTTGTGTTTAACAACCTCATATTGCAAGAAACAATGAAGCATAGATTGGTTGGCCATGAACACTCTTAAACTACCATTTTCTAGCCATTTTAAACATGTTATCACATATTTTCAAACTTTACAAATCAACCTAAGAATCATGCATAATACTACTAACCAAGCATTTCATAGTTCATTCAACACAACATAAATCCTATGCATATAATAATAATTAACACTAACCGGTTGTGAAGAAGAAGAAGGAGCCGAAACAAAGGAAAGGAACCGAGAAGATGGAGTGTCCGAGTGATGATCTTGACCGAGTTTCTTGTCCGAGATTCTTGAGCTTGAACCGAAAGTTGGAGGAGAATGGAATGTTGTTTGGGGTTTTCTAGTTGAGAGAGAAGAGAAGTGTATGTGTGGATATGTTTGTGTAACAAATGAGGGAAGTGAGGAGAAGGTTGGGATTATATACCAAGTGTCAAGTTGGTTAAGGGGGGGGGGGGGTTCGGCCCAAACCGGTTACGGCCCGAGAGGCCCACTCGAGACCGAGTGGCCCACTCGCAACCGAGTGGTTGCGAGTCATGGTCTCGACTCACTAGTTTATACGCATATACTTATATATATAATACAAACACAACACATATCATGCAAAAAGATCACGTTTTCATTTAATAATATATATATACACAAAATATTACAAGGTGTTCGTTCGGAAAAACCTAGAGTGTCACATTATCCCCAGGTTTTAAGAACTTTCGTCCCGAAAGTTAAAGCAGCCACTGCCAAGCTAGCGTGTTTCAACGGGGTGTCACATCATCCCCCCGTTAGTTTGGAATTTCGTCCCGAAATTCGGTTGTAGCTTCAGTGCTGGGGGTTTCATTAGGGAACAACTGGGGATACTTGGACTTCATCTGGTCTTCCCGCTCCCAGGTAAACTCTGGGCCACGTCGTGACTTCCAACGAACTCGCACAAGAGGTATCTGGCTACGTTTGAGGGTTTTGATCTCTCGATCCGTGATCTCAATCGGTTCCTCAGTAAAGTGTAGCTGTTCATCAATAGTGAGTTCCTTGAAAGGAATTATGAGTGTTTCATCTGACAGACACTTCTTCAGATTAGACACGTGAAAAACATTGTGCACTGCACTCAGCTCTGCAGGCAGGTTCAATCTATAAGCAACCTTACCGAATTTCTCGGTAATTTCGAATGGTCCAACATATCGCGGATTCAGCTTGCCGCGTTTACCGAAACGAACCACACCCTTCCAGGGTGAAACTTTAAGTAGAACCCGGTCCCCGACCTGGAATTCTAGCGGTTTCCTACGCTTATCAGCGTAGCTTTTCTGACGGTCACGAGCTGCCGCCATGCGTTGCCTGATCTGGGCAATCTTTTCCGTTGTGTCTACCACCAGTTCTGGGCCTGTGAGTTGACCGTCACCGACTTCCGCCCAGCAAAGAGGTGATCGGCATTTACGACCGTACAATGCCTCAAAAGGTGCCGCCTGAATACTAGTGTGGTAGCTGTTATTGTAGGAGAATTCCACCAGCGGTAGATGCTTCTCCCAGTTCTTGCCAAAATCGATCACACATGCTCTAAGCATGTCTTCCAGGGTTTGGATGGTGCGTTCAGACTGCCCATCCGTTTGTGGGTGGTAAGCGGTGCTCATGTCCAAACGTGAGCCAAAGGATTTGTGCATAGCTTGCCACAACTCGGAAGTAAAACGAGCGTCTCGGTCGGAAATAATAGAAGTTGGCACCCCGTGCCTGGAGACTACTTCCTTTAAATAGATTTCTGCCAAGGTAGAAAACTTGTCTGTTTCCTTAATGGCCAGAAAGTGTGCAGACTTAGTCAATCGATCTACTATCACCCAAATAGTATCATTCCCACGTTGGGATCTAGGCAGCCCCGTAACAAAATCCATGGAAATTTGCTCCCATTTCCATTTCGGGATTTCGGGTTGCTGGAGTAGGCCTGCTGGTTTCTGATACTCAGTCTTGACTCTTGCGCAGGTCAAACATTTGCCAACGTAAGCGGCTATGTGGGCTTTCATGCCAGGCCACCAGTATGTGGTCCTTAAGTCGTGGTACATCTTATCTGAACCAGGATGTACTGAATAACGGGACTTATGGGCTTCGTCCATCACCAGTTCTCGTAGATCTCCGTAGAGTGGGACCCAAATGCGCCCTGCCACACAGTAAGCGCCGTCTTCTTTTTGCTCTAATCGTTGTCTCGATCCTCACAGGGACTCAGCCCTGATGTTCTCCGATTTCAGAGCTTCAGTTTGAGCATTTCGAATCTGGGTAGGGAGATTAGACTGGATGGTAAGTTGTAATGCTCGCACACGCTTGGGCGTAGTGTCTTTTCGGCTGAGGGCGTCTGCCACGACATTGGCCTTGCCCGGATGGTACTTGATGGCGCATTCATAATCATTCAGAAGTTCGACCCATCGACGTTGTCGCATGTTTAATTCCTTTTGCTTGAAGATATGCTCGAGACTCCTGTGATCGGTGTAGATAGTGCACTTGGTACCGTACAGGTAATGTCTCCATATCTTAAGCGCAAAGATCACTGCTCCTAGTTCCAAGTCGTGCGTAGTGTAGTTCCTTTCGTGCGTCTTAAGTTGTCGAGAGGCGTAAGCAATAACTTTGTCGCGTTGCATTAACACACAACCGAGCCCATGGATGGATGCATCGCAGTAAACCACAAAGTCGTCAGTTCCTTCAGGTAACGAGAGAATAGGAGCACTACAGAGGTTATCCTTTAGTGTCTGAAATGCGGCTTCCTGAGCTTCACCCCATTTATAAACCATACCTTTCTGAGTAAGAGCCGTGAGAGGCTGAGCAATCTTTGAGAATCCCATGATAAATCTTCGATAGTACCCTGCTAGTCCCAAGAATTGGCTGACTTCGGTCGGAGTCTTAGGGGTAGGCCAATTCTTTATAGAGTCGATCTTTGCAGGGTCGACGTGAATTCCATCCTTGTTAACCACGTGCCCAAGAAAATGGACTTCTCGAAGCCAGAAGTCGCATTTCGAGAACTTGGCATACAGTTGCTCATTGCGAAGGAGTTCGAGGATAAGGCGTAGGTGCTGTTCATGCTCTTCTTGACTTCTCGAGTAGATCAAGATGTCGTCTATAAACACAATCACGAATTTGTCGAGGTAAGGTTTGCACACTCGGTTCATGAGATCCATGAATACCGCGGGCGCGTTGGTCATTCCAAAGGGCATAACGAGGAATTCATAATGACCATAACGAGTTCTGAATGCAGTTTTGGAGATGTCTTCATTGCGGACCCTTAACTGATGATAACCTGATCGCAGGTCAATCTTAGAATAGTAGCTCGATCCTTGCAACTGATCGAATAGGTCGTCGATTCGCGGGAGAGGGTAACGATTCTTGATGGTAACCTTGTTCAGCTCACGATAGTCAATGCACATTCGGAACGTGCCATCCTTCTTTTTAACAAAGAGTACCGGTGCTCCCCAGGGTGATGAACTAGGGCGGATAAACCCTTTATCCAATAGTTCCTGTAACTGAGTAGAGAGTTCTTTCAATTCTGCGGGGGCTAGTCGATAAGGCGCACGAGCTATAGGCGCTGCTCCGGGAGCTAGCTCGATTTGAAATTCAACCTGACGGTGGGGAGGGAGTCCAGGTAGTTCTTCAGGAAATACCTCGGGGTAGTCACGCACCACTGGAAAATCTTCAATCCTCTTTTCCTTTTCCTGCGTGTTGGTGACAAGTGCTAAGATAGTGGTGTGCCCTTTTCGTAAACACTTCTGGGCCTTCAAGAATGAGATAACGCCGGAGATTTCTCCGCCTTTGCCACCTTGTACAATGAGGGGTTTGCCAGAACGGCGGGGAATACGAACTGCTTTCTCTTGACAGAGGATCTCAGTGCGATGTTTGGATAACCAATCCATGCCGATAACGACGTCGAAGCTTCCAAGGGTAACAGGGAAAAGATCGATGCTAAACGTCTGACCAGACAATTCTAGTTTGCAGCCTTCGATAACATATGAGGCCTCGATGTTTCTACCATTAGCTAACTCGACGATATGAGGAGAACTTAGTAACGAAAGCGGACGCTTAAGCTTCTTACTAATACGTAGGGACACATAACTAGCATCGGCTCCAGAATCAAATAATACAGAAACATAACGATCATCGAGTAGGAACTTACCCGCCACGACATTGGGGTCATTCCTCGCTTCGCCAGCTCCAATCACAAAAGCCCTTCCCCTAGCACCATTCCCAGCATTGTTGTTCTGATCGTTGTTTCCAGCTCCCTGATTGTTGTTGCGGTTCTGGTTCAGTTCAGGGCAATTCTTCTTAAAGTGTCCCTCAGCTCCACACTGGAAACAACCCTTAGCGTTCCCATGATGTTGTTGCTGCTGGTTCTGCCCCACGGGACGTGGACTCCTACAGTCCTTGGCCTCATGCCCCATCTTGTTACATCGTTGACACTGACTTTTCCCACAAGGCCCACTGTGATGTCGATTGCACTTGTTGCACTTGGGGTGGTTACCGCGATAGCCACCCTGTTGTTGAGTGCCCTTGTTGTTTTCAGTTTTCCTTTGCTGTGCTGGGGCCTGAGTGGGGTTAGCATCCTTGCTTTGATTTCCTTCCCACTTACGCTTGTTGTCACTAGAACTCCCGACAGTAGCACTGATCCTTTTGGGCAACCTGCCCTCTTCTACGGCCTGATCAGTAAGTTTGTGAGCAAGTCGAACGATCGGCTGAGTGGCAGTGAGGTTGGCTGAAGTTACATGGCTGCGAATTTCTGGAGCCAAACCCTTGACGTACAACTCGATTCTTCGATACATAGGTCGAGACATGTTTGGGCAAAGAGCAGCATAGTCATTGGACAGCTTGGTGTAGGTTTCAATTTCTGACCCAACCATCTTAAGCGCATAGTACTCGTTCTCAAGTTTGTGGATGTCATCCCGGTGACAGTATTCCTCCTTAATCATGTCCTTAAAATCCTCCCACGCAGTAGCATTAGCAGTTTCCAACCCAAACATCTGAATCTGCGCCTTCCACCAGGAAAGCGCGTTTCCTTCAAGCGTAGCAGTAGCAAACTTTACCCAATTCGCAGGGGGACACTCACAGATAGCAAAGACAGCTTCAACTTTCTCAATCCAGTGCAGAAGACCTATGGCACCCTCAGTGCCGTTGAAAGGGAGAGGCTTGCAATCCATGAAAGTTTTGAAAGTACACACGGGTGGTTGCGCAGGTGCATGCTGACCTGTTCGTGAGAAGCGAAGCGTATAGATTTAGGGATAAAAGGCGATGTGGCGGTAGAATCTAAACATCCTAGGATATCGAGTTTACCTCCAGGGTGAGCTGCGAAAGCTGCAGCCACCGTGTTAAGCAGGTTAGTGAATTGAGCCTGAGTCATGTTGATGTTTCCTCTTCCGCGTCCACTCATTGTCTTCATAACCAGAAAACATAGTATGAGTGTGATGTCGTAATGTAACGAGAATGAGATAGAAGAGAGAGGCGTATCTATCTAATTAGGCACACTAGTACGTATAGTAAAACAGGAAACATAAGGTAAGCAAACAAGTAAACACTGGTCCGAGCTATGAGGTCTAATGTGTTGAGCCTTGCACTTGGAGTGTAGTGTCGTCGCGAGTCATAGGTTATAGTCTGGTTTTTCTCAAAAAGATTTTTCCCCTTTTTTTAAAACCAAGTTCACTATAACCAATGGCTCTGATACCAATCTGTCACACCCCCAAAATCCACCTGCGGATAACACCCGCTTTGAGGGCGTGACTGACCAGGATCCAGCCACCAATTATACCGAACATCGAATAATAGTAGAAATATTTACTATCCAAGGTGGTGAGCAATACCATAGCTTAAGTTCGATAATTAGTTAAACAAAACAGCGGAAGCATAAACCAAAGTAGTTTTAAAGATAGTTCTTAGTTCAAGGTAAATAAACCCAACACACGGGTTCCGACGAACACTACACATCCCCAAGCAGCAGCTCCTCAGTCACGGGTTACCTGCAAAGCATGCAGTAAGGGGTCAACAATAATGCTGAGTGAGTTCACTGGTTGTCCAGTTTTAGTTTACCAAAAACTTAGGTTGTTTAGATAAAGCATTTATAATCACGTTGTGGGGAGCTACCCCATCTGTAAGCTCACTAAACTGTAGATACCGAAACTGTTGACGGAATAATATCGTGCCCCGAGTCAATGTCTATCGTCATTGACCATGTTGCAAGGTCTACTAGTTCACGCCCGATCTCCCCCGGTCACGGTGTGAGGTTGTCAAACCTAATAGCGCTATCAACTAATAACCCGTTCGCCCCCGGCGACTAATCGGTATTTTAAGCAGGGACTTAGAGTGATAGAGTTTCGTTTAGTATAGCTAGTTGTGATTTATAAAAAAATGTCCAAACGTATCTCCCCTGGAGATAGTAGTTACCCATTCTGTTTTCCCCCGGAGTAAAGGGGTCAAAAGTATTTTTCCCAAAGTCGGTAGTTTGTTCGTGTCCCTCCGCGGGACGCATGCTTTTAGTGGGTGAACTCACCTTGGGTTGCTCGGCAGATTAGGTTACTTGTCAAACACGTTGGTCACCACGTCCTAACATGGTTACCGGTATAGGTCAGGTTTGGTGTACAAGCAATCACGTAAAATCTACACATAACTAACACGTTGCATGCATGAAATCAAACAGTGGGTTATTGGGCCGGCCTTAACATTTACACAGTCAAACAGCAACACATAATCCAGTTAACAGGTAGCCCATATTACACATATCGGCCCAATAACCAAAATGGACAGCCCAGTCGCAACCAGGTGGTCTCGAGTCGCAACCAGGAGGTCTCGGCTTGTCACGCTGTGGTTGCGAGTCGCAACCGTCGTAGTCTCGAGTCGCAACCGTCGCGGTTTCGAGTTGTCATGCTATGGTTGCGAGTCGCAACCGTGTGGTCTCGAGTTGTCTTGCCATGATTGCGAGTCGCAACGGTGCGGTTGCGAGTCGCAATGCTGTCCCTTTCATGTTCACGTGATGATTCAGATACATCAGTTCCATTAGTACAATGTAATCAGGCCCAAATCGAGTAATAGCCAATAAGGTTCAACTAACAACTTTTCCTAATCAGTCTATTAGTAAAAATTGGATCAAACATTGCCTTTTTGAAATCTTCAAACCACATTCAACAAGTTCATCACAAGTTCATAGTTTTCTAGGGTTTTCACCTTAACATAATCATACATTTGGACCGAAAATCACATATTTCTAACAAGATTATTATGCAAGAACAAGTAAAACATACACTTTGTAGCCGAAATCTTGTGTTTAACAACCTCATATTGCAAGAAACAATGAAGCATAGATTGGTTGGCCATGAACACTCTTAAACTACCATTTTCTAGCCATTTTAAACATGTTATCACATATTTTCAAACTTTACAAATCAACCTAAGAATCATGCATAATACTACTAACCAAGCATTTCATAGTTCATTCAACACAACATAAATCCTATGCATATAATAATAATTAACACTAACCGGTTGTGAAGAAGAAGAAGGAGCCGAAACAAAGGAAAGGAACCGAGAAGATGGAGTGTCCGAGTGATGATCTTGACCGAGTTTCTTGTCCGAGATTCTTGAGCTTGAACCGAAAGTTGGAGGAGAATGGAATGTTGTTTGGGGTTTTCTAGTTGAGAGAGAAGAGAAGTGTATGTGTGGATATGTTTGTGTAACAAATGAGGGAAGTGAGGAGAAGGTTGGGATTATATACCAAGTGTCAAGTTGGTTAAGGGGGGGGGGGGGTTTCGGCCCAAACCGGTTACGGCCCGAGAGGCCCACTCGAGACCGAGTGGCCCACTCGCAACCGAGTGGTTGCGAGTCATGGTCTCGACTCACTAGTTTATACGCATATACTTATATATATATATAATACATACACAACACATATCATGCAAAAAGATCACGTTTTCATTTAATAATATATATATACACAAAATATTACAAGGTGTTCGTTCGGAAAAACCTAGAGTGTCACAGGTTTTTAGGTAGATTTAGTGTAGTTTTAATTAGAATATTCGTACATTTGAGTTGTTTATGTTTCGTAGGTCTTGGATGGATATAGTAGCTGAAAAGAGGAAGAAAATGAGCTAAAACCAAGTGTCGGGACGTAAACAAGTGATCGAAGGTTGAAAAAATAAAAACAAATGTGGGTTTTATACCTGTCGCGCGTCGCAACAGGCTTGGGTAATATTGTCTCGTGTTGCGAAGGAGGTCCAGTGACTTGTTGACTCATTTGGGTGCGCCATGAGCGGCGGTAGTTTGGGCTTGGCCCACCGCGGGACGCCAAAGACTCATAGCCCAGTAAAAATCATAAAATTTAGGTTTTTGGCCTTTTAATCAAGTATATATGTTATGTTATTATCATAACAAAAACCCTAATGGATTCTAATCGGCTGGGAACACTTCTGGACAAATTCAGAAGGGAGTTTTGCAAGGATTGAAGTTCTTGAATCATTGGAGTCGAGCAAGAAGCTTAGAGATCAATGAATTTACGGGTTTTGATTATCGGTTTATCTTGTTTTCTAGTTTCTTGTTCATTATGTCGATGAATTCATAATTTAAACCTTGTTTTATTATATTTAAGACTATGTTGCTTGGCTAATTTCTTAAACTACTTAGGTTGTGATGAACTTTTGATAAAGTATGGATTTTTATTAGATGTTAATGTGTTTTATGGATTATTCATGAAAAGTACGAAACTTTAGATTCTTTATTTAATGTTTATGCGTATTTAATCTTGTTTAAAACCTGTTACATGTTTCACTTGCGTTTTTGTGGGTGTCTTCCATGTATGAATGCTAGTTAGGTCATAGACTGTGTGTTAGTGACAAGTTTATGGTTAATTCTGCAGGATTTCTGTAGGAACTGTGATTAAGGTTTTGAATAGGGTTTAATATTCTACTAATCTTTATAACCGTAAGGTGAGAGATTGTCGGTTTGTCTTTATTGTTAGATTGCTAAGGTTTGGTAATTCGTAAGAATATCACCTTAGTTTACCTTTCAGTATTTGCTTTCCGAGTTAAATCAGATTTCTTAGTTGCCTTAGACTTTCCACTGTGAGGTAATTAGTCAAATTGGGGCACTTTTCTAGATAAGTGAATAACCGTAGGGGATTCTAATAAACCAGTAGTCTTAACAGCATTTTAGAGTTTCATAGGTGTCTTCCCGAGAAAGGTCGGGGGTCCTGTTCGGTTTCTCTTAGGGTTTAGCACTTAAAGATCCCGGTTCCATAACACTTTAGCATCTGATAAAAACCATACGATATCAATTGGGATTCGAACCTAGGTAGTTATTCGTCATCACTGATCTTAAATCTCGTTTAACTTGTATCTTAGTTTATTTACTTTATTTAATTTTATTTTAATTTAAATTTAGGACTTTTAGAAACCCCCCCCCCCTCAAAATATAAAATCAATTTAGTCGTGTCAGTCGGTCAAGTCTATAGATTCTAGTTTACGTAATTAGAGAGTCTCGTAGGTTCGATACTCAGACTTACATAAGTTATACTACATTGACCAGTACACTTACCGGTTGTGTGGTCTAGGTTCGAGAGTCTTAGTTTTATAAATTTAAAACCTAGCGTGTCTAATTTAGGGTTTAATTTAGTTAATTTATTTAGACCATTTTAAGCACATCAGTTAGTTCAGTAGCTTCTAAACTTAAGCTACCAGAAACGTTGAGTGAAATCCATAATGTATTCCATATCTCTAATCTAAAAAAAGTGCTTAGCTGATAAAGTACTTGTCATGTCTCATCATGACGTTCAAATTGACAAGGGCTTAAGGTTTATTGAAAAACCTTTGTCCATTAAGGACCATGAAATTAAAAATCTCTATAGGAAAAAGGTTTCCCTCATCAAAGTGAAATGGGATTCCCGTCGTGGCCCAGAATACACTTGAGAAGTCGAAATCCAAAATGAAACGGAAATACCCGTATTTGATGAATAAATCTCGACAAGATTTCCTTTAAGGGGGTGAGTATGTAACACCCGGAAATTTTCGTCCAATTATGAGACGACACGTGTCCAATCCTCTAACTAATCCCAACTATGTGGAGGGAGGAACTTCTAATTATTCCCAACTATGTGGAATGAGGAAGGACACACACTGTACATTTACTGAAACGTGTCCCGTATCTCCGACTGATCCCGACTCTAGGAAAGAGAGGGACTATTATTGTTTGTGAAAGCTAAAACGCGTCCTGAATTCTCCGAATAATCCCATCTATGTGGAAGGAGAGGACAAAGCTGCCCAAAGGGGAATTTATTAAAGTCCAAGGACTAAAATATAAAAATCTCAAAATATTGCTTCTGGAGGTGCCTTACAAACCGCAAGGCTTAGCCTTTACGGTCCACAAGGGAGTTCAAATTTCTGTGTGCGCCTGAGGTCCTTAAGGACCGTAAGGCATCACTCTTACTATCTATAAGAGTGTGCCAGTGACAGTTTAATGGCAGATGGCTGCCTTGGCTGCCACCTAGCTTCATTTTGCCACCATCTCTTCTCCATCTTCAAAGTGTTATGACACTAAACAGTACCTAAGCAATCTAGTGGACACTTGGTATGATTTAGATGTCCTTAAATTAAGATAAATAGGTGGTGAAGTTGTGCATTCAACTCAACTTCTCAAATCTCACTCTAAACACTTCTTTGGAACAATCCCTAAGTTTGGAGCTGCTCTAAAGTGGTCTTGAGTGTTCCTTCTTTGTAGTAAGTCTTCTTGTTTGACTTATTTCATTATTTTAGGCTAGTAATCAACTAAAAGTCAAACAATTTGACTTTCTGTTTGAGTTTCAGTTTTGACTAATATGGTTAAGTCAAAGTTCAATCCAAACTTTCCTACATTATTGTAATAATGATGGTATGACCCCTCTATGAACATACCCTCGGATCATCACGTTTACTAGTTGAATTAACGGGTCAAGCATGTTACTTAAAAAGTAAAAAATGTAACAATTTGCATAAATTGCATAAACGAATTTCTAAACTTATAGCTCATATGTTTTGACACTTAAACAAAATATATAACTTATATAAACATATATTAGCATGCTTAGCTCGTCTAATTTAGTTTAGAACCTCATTCTATGTCAAAAGTTAAGTAGTTTGACTTTTGATTCTGGCCTGTTCGGTCAACATTAGAACTTGTTTAAAACTTATATTATGACCATATTAATATAAGGTATAACCCTTTGAAGTTATGCCTCTTGGTCATGTTATTTGGTAGGTTAAATGAGAAGTCTAGTATTTATATTTTAAAAAGGACGACTATGCCCTTTTTCATTAAGCTAAAGAAATAGTTTTCAAACCAAAGTAGCTAACATTCTGACTTTTAAACAGAATGTATAATGTTATAAAATTTGTTTTGACACCTTGGACTTGTCATAAGACCCATCTAACCTTTCGAACCCGCTTTTACGCGCATAACTAGTTATACGAACCTAGTTCGTATAATTTAGGCGTAACAGGTCTAATCACTTCAATTTCACTTCAAAATAGAATGTTTGGTTAATTGACCTTTATCCAAAGAGTCATTGCACTCGGATAGGTATAAACCACACTTATTCCGGTCTATGTTTAATCTAGCGAATCTTTTTTTAAGTAACGGGCCATGTCTAAAGGAACTAACCTATGACACGTATAAAACTGTTATCAGTTGAAAACTAGCAAAAGGTAAATACTCTTAACTTATTTTGTTTTAAAATTTGGAGTATGGCGAATACGCCACTTGGAGCGGATATTATATAAATGAGCCCTGTGATTGCTTATAAATATAAGAACTCTGTTTAATCCCTTTTACTTCATAATTGAAACAATTGGGGGTTATTGGTACCGTGTCCGGGCGTCCCAACTCATGAACTATTATGGCCATACGGAATAACGTGCAGGGTAGGCATACCGACTGTAAGACACGTTTATTCAACTTTGGTGTGTACCCTTAATCATTATAGCACTAAAAATAATCGGCTCTGATTTCTAGTTCTCATTCTATGACAAGTATGTACATCTGGTGACAAGATAAAATCCCAAGAAATATTAAATGATTACCTACGGGTTTTCTCTATGTATAAGGCTCTTTTTGAAAAACTGTTTTCAAAACAAGTCAGTTAATTGTATTTACCAGCGAAAGCTGGCGTATTTTCAAAAGATCGAACCATGGATACCAAACCATATAATAGGCTGGGAATCCAGGTCGGCTAGAATGAATGCTATGGAATTTGCAACTCGTCAGCTTAAGTACTCGAACACTTGTATAACTTTTATATATATTCAAGCTTTTATTAAATGAATATATTTTTACTCATTACTTCCGCTGCATTATTAAATTGCGATACGGTTATCCAATCGTCACGCTTAAACCTTATCCATCTCGGCCCACCGGAAATGGGGTGTGACAAGTATGCTTACCCACTACGATGAATCGTTGTGCTTACCTTGATCGCGCGGGTATGTTATGGAATGGGACGCATGGGTATGATAGTATAATATTACCTTAAACGAAACGTATCACAAGGCTGAAAATTGAAAGCTGAGGCTGAGCGTTAGGTTTAAGAGGACAAACATATTGGAAATCACATGGACTAGTCTGATTAAGTATGTGCTAAAAAGTGTTCCTTAGTCAGTCTGAGAAGATTTAATCCCGTAGCAATTTCTTTCAATTTTATTTATTTATGTGAATTTATGTGTGTTTGTGTGTTTTCAAAAGGTTGCTCGGTTGCTGAGATCGTTGATTTTTAGAAAGATGGTTTCTTTCAAGTAAAAGAGGATAAGACCCAATCCATTTCGGATAAGGCCCAATCCAGTTCGGATAATGCCCATTGATTTTGGATAATTAATGTTCGGACAAGCACTGTTCCGAATTGGGCCTGAGTTGGACCAGGCCCATTGATTCATGGCCCAATTCGAAACAGTATATAATGGTATTTTACTCTTTTGGAACCTCAATTCGAACATCTGAATTTCTAATCTTTCCGAATTCTCTCTCATCTCATCTCATCATTTCGGACTAATTCGAATGTTCAAGGTATTGCAGGTTTCCTATGCATTTCGGATGGATTTCGAATCAACCTTATGCATTTTAGATGCATTTCAGATAATGTTTAAGCATTTCAGATCAAGATCTTCATAATTCGGAGGCATTTCAGATAATACATGTATTTCGGATAATCAATATGATTTATCCGAAATCTGACATGATTTATTTGAAATGTCAGACTGTTTCGGAAAAATTTGACAAGGGTTATTAAATTGAACCTTTGGTTTTTCGAGTGAATTTGACCCCTTTGACCATCCGAATTGATTTGTTGACCATTTGACCATTTTTTAATTGACCTGTTGACTTGTTGACCTGTTGATTTGTTGAATATGTTAACCAGTTGACTTGTTGACTAAGTTAACTAAATTTTGACAATTAATCTAACTTGGTTAGCTTTTGTGTAGAAAATGGCAGATCAACGCAAGCTGATCTATATACAATAAAACAAGTAATCCTTTTTTTCTCTTCCTTACCCTTTCTTAATCATACCCTTGACTAAAAGCTAAATTGTGAAACCTGAAAACACTGTGTTAAGATAATCAAAGCATCATTTGCAAAATATGCATTATTATGACAATACTTGTAAAAGTCAAAGTGAAACTCGATATAACATTTTCAAAATCAGCAACTAAAATATATTTGTTGGCTTCAAAACATAAAAAACTCTAGTTATATAACATGATTTTACAACTTTTGATGCTTAAAGAAAGAATTTGAAATTTATTTTAATATGAATTCTCTCAAGTCAGTAGAATTTATTCTCTCTCTTCTTCTTCTCGCCGCCCGGAATTCGTGAAGTGCGCTCGACAATGTTCGCTTGAATCTGGATAGTGAGTGGGGTTTAATCGATAGGTTCTCAGTGGCCATCTAGATCTAACCGTGTTCCCTATCTGGGTTTCTGTGGCATTCATTCGCCGCTTCGGTTTCTCGTGGTTTCTTAATGGCTTCCAGGAATGAGTGGGAGGGGGAGTATGATAATGGTGGCCCTTGGTCAAATGTGCAATACCGGAAGAACCGTAAAAGCAAAGGTGATGGCATAGAATGGACGTTTTTGGTGCAGAATATTTCAGACCGTGTGACGAGGAATGTATTATGGAGGTCTTTCCAACCGTTTGGCTTTATTTCAGATGTGTATGTGGCCCGAAAGCGGGATAGTAGGGGACGGTGTTTCGGTTTCGTCCGAATTGTGGGGGTAGATGATATGAAGGAGTTGCTAGGGAAACTCAATTCGATTAAGATGTTTGACATGAAAGTAGTTGTCTCATTAGCCAAGTATGATAAGGATCATAGAAGAATCAACTATGCCCCGGAGAGTCTGGGCCGTAGTGTCTGGAGACCAAAGGATACTCACCAGGAGAATAACAGTCATCTGGCTGGGGGCAATAACACTGGTCAGCCTGTTGGAAAGAAACAACCGCCGGCACCTGGTAACTCAGGCCCGTCGTCTTCTCGGGAGGGGCGAACATATGCTGATTTGGTTAGAGGTAACGAGTATGTGCATGGGAATGGTGCTAAAGTGGTTAATGTAGATGGTAAAGGCTCTTTGTACCCTGTCCACTGTATCGGCCGTTCTATCATTGGGTGTACTAAGGCAGTTATGCCTGTTAGCAAAGTCAGACTCGTTTTGGAGAATGAGGGTTTGTCGGAAGTGGGATTGTCTTACGTTGGCGGACTGACTTATCTACTAACTTTCAATGATAAAGCATCGGCCATGAAGTGTCTCGATTCACATAAGGTTTTTTTCCAGAACAATTTTTCTAAGTTTTACGTTTGGAATGGTAACGATATCCCATTTAGTCGGATTGCCAAGATTAACATTTCGGGGGTGCCTTTTGTTATCAGAGATAATTCTCTGTTCGACAAAATCGGTGGATTATTTGGAACGGTGATTCAACCATCTTCTTTCTCATGGCAACATGAGGATAACTCCATGAGCTCCGTTACGGTGTTAACAAACCAGGTTTCAAGAATTGAGGAAGCCGTCGTTATTAAGTGGCAGGAAAAGAGCCTGGTCGTTTGGGTTTCGGAATTTATCGGTATTACCATGCATAATCTAGATGACGATCCTATGGGGGACGATAGTGAATCAGAACTTGCGTCGGATTCGGAGTCGGACCCTGACGAAGATATGGGATGTGATGAGGGTTTTGAGGAGGGTGAAATTAGGCCAAATTTGTTTTCAGCTAAGGTGGATCAGGTCGGTGATCAAAGTCCGGCAATGCCAGTGGTAGTGGAGGGTCTCTCAGGCGGCGCGAGTGATCCTCCGGTGGAGATCGAAAGGACCCAGGTAGTTGGAGAGTCTCAGATTCCTCAGAAGTCTCCGGTGGTAAACGAAAAGTCTCAGGTAGTTGGGGGGTCTCCGGCACCTCTAAAATCTCCCATCGGTAATGACAACATGGGAAATACAAGTTTGCATGGGGGGGTAAATATGTCGGCTTTCAATTATGATGATATTGGCAGGAATATGGGCTCTAATTCCGATCCTGTCCCTACTGTCCATAATAAATATGGGCCAATGGGAAATGGGCCTGTTGAGTGTAATATTAATGAAGTAGGGGTTTGTGGGGATGAGGTTGGTGGGCCGTATGTGGAATCCAATAATTCTAATCCACTGGATGTTAATGAGGGCCCAACTCCAATATTCGGCCTGGGTAAAAGAAATAGGGCAGAGCGAAGTCCTCCGTCGCTGGGTTCCATTCAGGGTCCCTCTCAGAAGTTATTGAGTCAATCTCATAAGTCAAAATCGGTATCTCTTGACCTTAATACTCCGGTGAAGGATTATTCTGGAAACGTGGAGAATATCTATGATTCAATAGGTGATGATGCCAATATTCCGGTTAATAGTGTGGCTGTAGATGAAGCCGACGTCTCAATTCCGGATCCGGGAGTCCCCAACGCTCCGGCTACATCCGATCTTCAGCAATGTCTTAGAGAAGAAGTGGAGGCTACTGTACAGGTAGGCTCTATTATCGGTATTAACCTCAACGGTTTCGTTGAGGAAACTGAAAAGCTTATTGTAGAAGAAGGTGTGGCAGATTGTATCCAATGAATTGTTTGTCTGTGAATTTGAGAGGGGTTCGGTGTAACCGTAAGGCAGATTGGATTAGAGGTTTGAAGACAAGCTATGGGGTTAATTTTCTCGCAATACAGGAGACGAAACTACAACAGTCCATGTCGTTTATGTTCAATCAGTACTGGGGCAGAGCTGAGTTCAAGGTTGCTGTGGTTGATTCGCAAGGAAGGTCAGGGGGTCTAGCGTGTCTCTGGTGCCCTTCGGTGTTCAGGTGTGTGGATATTTTCCAAAACAGAAACTTTATTATTGTCTCGGGTTTCTTGGTCCAGACGGGTTGTAGATTGAACTTGGTGAATGTGTATGCCCCAAATGATGCTCATAGCAGACAGATTGTTTGGACGGATATTCTGGGGTATAGAAATTCATTGCAGGGGTTGTGGGTTATGATGGGGGACTTTAATGATGTTAGGGATGCTAGCGAGCGGATGAATTCTGAATTTGTGGCTTCTAGTGCGGAGGCGTTTAATCAGTTTATCTTATCAGCCGGATTGGTGGAATATAACATGGGTGGTGGGAACTTTACTTACATTTCTGATAATGGTAAAAAGTTAAGTAAGCTTGATCGCTTTCTGGTATGCTTGGGCTTTAGGGAGCGATGGCCAAATGCATCGGTTATTGCGTTGTCTAGAGAAGTGTCCGACCATAGGCCTATTGTCTTGTCTACTGCTCCCTCAGATTTCGGTCACATCCCTTTCCGTTTTTTCAATTCGTGGTTTGAACTTTCGGGGTTCCTGGATTTCGTTTTACAGAAGTGTGGGGAGTTTAATTTCTCTGGGCCGGGGGATCTAGCGCTCGCTATCAAATTAAGGTGGCTTAAAAACAATATTAAAACATGGCTGAAAATCGAGAAGGACAGGAGGGAGGGGATTTATAGGGGGAAAAAGGCAAGATTGGAGCTCATTGAGAACTTGGCAGAGGAGCGGCTTCTTGTGGAAGATGAGTTGGCAGAGAGGGCGGAGTGTAGAAATTATATGGCTGAATTTGATAGGATTAAACAGTTGGACTTACGCCAAAAATCAAGGTCTAAATGGGCGATTGATGGGGACGAGAATTCAGGTTTCTTCCATCTTACTATTAATTCGAATATTAGCACTAATAGGTTGAATGGTTTGATGATAGATGGTGTGTGGGTAACGGACCCCTTGCTTATTAAAGAGGCTCTGTATGGTTTCTTTAAACATCAATTTTCAGAGCCAATGCCTAGTAGGCCCGGAATGATATGCCCGGGCATTGCAACTATTTCGGATTCTGAGGCAATTATGTTGGAACGACCGTTCACAGTGGAGGAGATCAAAGATGCTGTATGGGAGTGCGAGGGTGACAGGGCGCCAGGGCCTGACGGTTTCAACTTCAAGTTTATTAAACGGTGTTGGGCTGGTCTCCGAGATGATATTGTGAATATGCTCCAAAAATTTTATGAGGAAGGCTCAATTAATCAATGCTGTACTTCGTCGTTCATTGCTCTTATTCCTAAAGTTAAAGATCCGGTTGGCCCAGCTAACTTTAGGCCGATTAGCTTAATTGGTGTCATCAATAAAATCATATCCAAAGTGCTTGTAAACAGGCTGAAAAAGGTGTTGGGTAATCTGATTTCGGAAGAACAATCGGCTTTTCTTGCTGGCAGAAACATTATGGATGGCCCTCTAATTCTCAATGAAGTTTTAAGTTGGCTAAAAAAGAACAAGCAGAGAGGAATGTTCTTTAAAGTAGATATCAATAAAGCGTATGACTCTGTTAACTGGTCGTTCTTGGATTCAATTATGGCTCAGATGAGGTTCCCGTACAAATGGAGATCCTGGATTATGGCTACCCTGTACTCTGCAAAAGCGTCTGTTTTGGTCAATGGCTCGCCCACTAGTGAATTTGTTTGTTCTCGTGGTCTCAGGCAGGGTGACCCACTTTCGCCATTCTTGTTCGTTATAGTTATGGAAGCTTTATCTTGTGTAATGAATAAGGCTGTATCTGTTGGCCTGTTCAGAGGGATTGACATTATAGCTGGTGGAAAGGCTCTGTCTCACTTGATTTATGCGGATGACGTGATATTTTTGGGTGAGTGGTCTTCCTCGAACATTAATAACCTGAGACGAATGCTGAGGTGTTTCTATCTAGCTTCTGGTCTTAAGGTGAATCTGGAAAAATGCAGCATTTATGGGGTTGGTTTGGAAGAAAACGAAATAAGTCACATGGCAAATCTCTTGAGGTGCAAGCAAGGTTCGTTCCCTTTTACACATTTGGGTTTGCTAGTCGGAGCCAATATGAACTTAGCTAGGAACTGGAAATCGGTTGTGGAGGTTTTTAAAAATCGACTTTCGTTATGGAAGGCAAAAACTCTCTCGTTTGGTGGAAGAATTACTCTTATCAAGTCGGTTTTAAATGCCCTACCTACGTATTTTTTATCACTTTTTAAAGCCCCGATTAAAGTTTTGGATGCACTTGATAAGATCAGGAGAGTTTTCTTTTGGGGAGGTTCAGAAGAGAAAGCTAAAATGAATTGGGTTGCGTGGGAGAAAACAATTGCTCCAATTGAATATGGAGGGTTGGGGTTCGGATCTATTAAAGACGCTAACCTAGCTATGTTGGCTAAGTGGTGGTGGAGATTCAAGACGGAAAAAAATAGTTTGTGGCGAAGGGTCGTATGGGCAATACATCACAATTCTAGGAAATGGAACGACATTCCAGCTAAAGTATCCATTGCTGGGCCATGGAAGAGTATTACTAGCATTCGGCAACCTTTGTTAACTGCTGGCATCGATCTACGGATTGCCTCTTATGCGAAAGTGGAGAATGGTAATAGCACTCAATTCTGGTTAGACATTTGGGCTGATACAGAGCCACTATACATCAAATTTCCTGATCTTTTTAAAGTGGAAATGTCTAAGGAATGCTTGGTTGCGGACCGATTGGTTTTTACTCATAATGGGCTAGTGTTCTCTTGGGACTGGGCACGTCCGGTTCTGAATGATGGTGAAATAAATCAATTGCAACAATTATCTACGCTGCTTGGGGGAGTCGACTTGAGTCCAGGTTCGGACCGGTGGGCTTGGCGGTTTGAACCGAATGGCTCCTTTAATGTCGCGTCGGTCAAAAAGATACTGGAGTCGGCTAACCGAGTGGTTCCTGCTAGAACTTTCGAATGGAATAATTGGGTCCCGAAGAAGGTTGCGTTTGTAGCTTGGAGGGCGGAAATGGAAAGACTTCCGACGAAGTGCGCGTTGCTCCGGCGGAACATCTCGGTACAAAATAACATTTGCGTTCTTTGTGGTGACTATGCGGAAACGTGTGAACATCTCTTTGTATCGTGTCAATTTGCGCAAGTGGTCTGGCAAAACATTGCGGTCTGGTGTAACATTCCACCTATCATTGCTTTCGATATCACTGATGTTCTAAGCCTACATGGTGTAATTCAAAATGCAAGGAAGAAAAGGAAAGCTCTGCATGCTATAACATTGGTGACAGTTTGGAGTCTTTGGAAGTTGAGAAACGAGGTGGTCTTTCGGCAAAAGGTTCCGAATTCTACAAAGCTTTTAGACGAAATAAGAGCAATGGCATATTTATGGGTCAAGAATCGTGCAAAGTTGGCGGCCTTATCATGGGAGAATTGGTGTCGGTTTGAAATCGTTGGTTAATTCATGTAGTTTTCTTCGTGTTTTTGTTTTTGTGTTTCGGGACTGATTGGTGTTGATAAACATTTGTAAATTTTGGCGGGTAGCTTCTTGCTACAATTAATAAAACTTTTTGTCGGCCGTTTAAAAAAAACAACTTTTGATGCTCAAAAAACAACTCACTTTAGCATACTTATGCAAAATTGGCCAATTCATACCCCAAGACAAATTTTGTAATGTATATAAAACTTCTCATTTTCCAATGGATGATTTTGGAATCTGGAAACCCGCCAATTCATATTCTCAGACTCATAGTCGTAGCCGCTAATGGCTTTAAGAAACCCTAAATATATATATAAAAAAATTGGAGGGCCTTGTTAAAGTGATGACCAAAGTCCTAACTTTAGAATATTTGGGCATGAGCCGGCCAGCCTGTATATAAAGATGGTTACAAGGATATGGTGGGATAAGTAAAAGAACTAATAATAAGAATTGTAAAAGATGAGGATAATGAGTCTAAAATATTACGTCCTAAAAATATCACATATTCATGTTCCAGCTAACCTTGCATCATTGGAGATAAAGATTTTTGAGGCTACAGAGATAAATTCATTGGTTTATAAAATTTCGGATAAAAATAGACTATTGATGTTAGGGTGAAGTGTCACCACAAATATCAATTTAGAAAGAGACACGAACAATTATTATCAAAAGCAGGAGTTAAGGACTTATCGAAACTTTCAAATTTAGAATACGTTCAATATACAACTTTTCTGTGTACTAATGAATCCATCTTTTTCCATGTATATTGTCTTGTTACATGTTAAGAGTGATCAAATATCAATGCCGCTTAAGTCAACGCAATCCAACTAATTATATATATATATATATAAAAAATAGAAGGCAATGAATAGTGTTTTAAATATTATAATAATATATATATAATTTTTTAATAGTTCTCTTCTTTACTTTTTAAGTTGGATAAGCTTGCGTCAACCAGTACTGTTATCGAAAATACTGGTACGGTTATGGGTACATGAAGGTACAAACCGACACCAACCTAGTACAGAAAACGCCAAAAGTCGGTATCTAATTGATTTTGAAAATCTTTTAGATCGGGATATTCGGTACTGCTACCCGGTACCATTTGCTCATCCCTGATCAAGGGTACCGTATGAACAATAACGGTATCGTGCAACTTTTTTTTGTTGATTTTCTTCAACTTTTAATGATTTCTTTTTTTAGTTTCAATGGTAGGGATGAGCTCGGTGCCAACCAATACCGAATCGGTACTGTACCAGTTACGGTACCGGTATATTATCGTAAAAACTTGTAGCAAACCGGTACCACAAACGCCAAAAGTCGTACCGAATTGGTACTTAAGATCTTTCGGTTCGGGAAATTCGGAACCGGTACCCAGTATCATTTGCTCATCTCTGACCACAGGTTTCATACGAACAACATCATTACCATATAACTTTTTTTGTTGATTTTCTTTTGGTTATATTTTAGTGTTTTTTTCTATATTTTCTTTTTATTCTTGTCAGAGGTTCCGTGCGCAACGCGCTTGTAGTGATTTCAAACCACATGTAAACACATACTAAACAACAAAAGACGTTCGCCGCAACGCGGCAATAGTAAAAAACTTGTTTAGAATAATTCTGAAATTTGATGTTGTAAAAAAATACATTTGAGATCACATGTGTACGTATCTCTCATATTTTGAGTGAAATGTAAAGTTACAACTAGTGGCGGTGTTTGAACGAAAAATCGGTGGGTGTTGGACTCTTAAAATCCAATAATAGGGGATGAACTCTTAAAAGTCCAATATTTTACACAACAAAAAAAAAAAATATTTTTATAAATAGATCTATCTAACGTTAATATTTTCTTCTACCACAGTGCTGTATTGTCGTTTTAATATAGTTGTAGGGAATCGATTTATATACCACTAGGTTAGAACTCTGTGTATTACACGGGTTGAATAAATGTAATTTTTATATATTAAATTAAAACATTTATTCTTTAAAAATCTCGTTTATTACACGGGTTGAACAAATGTAATTTTATATAATAAAAAAAAAACAGTTGGTGCATAATGTTTATAGCCTACGTCTACAGTCTAGGTCATGTTGATAGCTTGTAATAGGGTTAATTATGCCAAAATGTAATGTTTTGTATGTTTGAAAGTCATTTCGCACGAAATAGCATGTGGCTATTTCATACGAAATCAATGTTTGCTATTTCGTACGAAATGGCATGTTGCCATTTCGTGCGAAATCAGTTGCCTATATATAGGGTGTCTTGGTTTTTCATTTGGTACGAAATCAGTTGGTGTGTAACGAAGTGCTGCCCAATTTTCACCGTGTAATCAAGTTGAATATCAATGAGAAACCTGTTTTAAGTATAATTCTCTGTTTCTACACCTTTCTATCACTAATTCTCAGTTGTTTGACTGTTTCCGCCTTTCAAACAGCTTAGTATTGACTCTGAAAGACTTAAATAGGTCGCAAAACGATCCTACAAGTGGTATCAGAGCTCAGGATGAGTCAAGTCACTTGAATCAGTGCTTAGAATTCTGGTTTTCTACCCATTCATGGATCTCTAGACAAATTCACGCACAAAATGGACTGATCTTTTGATATAACGTGTAAAATACAGTTTTAACAAACCCTTGAAAGAATCAGACCTAAATTCGGACTAAAAGTCACAAAAATTTGCCAAAAACTTGATTTCGTTTGAACGAGCCATCATTTCGTTTGAAAATTTGAGTTCATTTCGCATGAAATGACTCATTTCGTTTGAAAAGGTCTTTCCGTTTGGCTATTTCGCACGAAAAGAAGTTTTTGTTGATTTCGTACGAAATGGCACTTCATTTCGCATGAAAAGTTGGTTTCGTTTGAAAAGTTGATTTCGCTTGAAAAGTTGATTTCTTGTGAGAATCTGATTTCGCTTGAAGTCCATTTCGTCTGAGTGATTTCGTTTGAAGTCCATTTCGTGTAGAAGTGTTTTCGCTTGAAAGTGACTGTTTTTTAAAAACTTGAAAATTTTTCCGAAACTGTTTTCGTAAAATGGATAACCAAGAGTTTTACAACTTGTTTACCGGTGGGGGAATGACGGCAGTTCAATCTCCAGCCAGTATCGTGCAAAATGTGAACATGGAAAATGAACTCGGTACGATGCAGAAACTGCCGAAGTTGATGAATATTGATGAGTATGCTGGGTGGTCAGGAAGGTTTAAGACCTGGGTGCAAGCAAACCATTTCGAATATTGGATGAAAATCGAATCAAAATATGTTCCTCCAAAGAATGGTTCGGGAATTGAGAAATCAATTAGCAGTTTGACTCCACTTGAACAAGATGATTTCAAGGCAGAAAAGAAAATGATGAGTATTCTACAACAAGTAATCAAAGAGGATATCTTAGTGTTACTGCAACATCAGGATAATTCACAATCCGGTTGGAATGCATTGAAAGTATAGTTTCTTGGAAGCGTGTCTATGATAAAGAGCAAAACTGCTTTGCTGAAGAAAGAGTTTGATATCTTTACGGGAATAAAGGGTGAGACAACAAAACAGTTGATCGAGAGATATTGTCACCTGGTTGTTGAGATGAAGCGGTTGAGCATTGAGAAAACTGATGAAGAATGGGTTGATAAACTAGCGGATGCTTTACCATAACATGAATGGGGTACTTATCTGTTGGTGTTGAAAAACAATTTGGAGTATGTTGGATTCAACCTTAGCACATTCATTGAGAAGATTGAAGCACACGAACTTGAGTTGAAAAAGATCAGAAAGATGAATTCTTCCAATGTTCAACAAGATGTTTCATTATACTACAAAGGAAGTTCTTTGGCAACAACGAATCTAAGCACAAAGATCCAGACATCTTTCAGTGCAGATTCGACATCCGGAGTTTCATCAAGTACATCAAGCAACAACAATCATTCACCATTTGCAAGTTTTGAACCAAATCCTCAGGTTCAGAACTCACCAGATCAATCTTATGCCCGAAGTTCGTCAGGATCAAACAGTCAAAATCAAGGTCCAGGAATTCTGTGCAACATAGCGGTGAACATAAAGAATGCTTAAGACTTTACTGAATCATCCGTGAAACAACACATAGGACAACTTGCTTCGGTGCTTGAATCTTATGAAAGTTTGGTTGCAGGTAGAATTGGGAACCCTGATATGACAAAGGAAGATTATGATCAGATTGATCCAGAGGAGCTGGAGTTGATCGATATCAAATGGGGAATGGCAAGCTTGGTGAGGAGAGCTCAAAGATTTATGGAGATAACTGGTCGGAACAGACTCTCAGGACCTGATCAAAAGCTTGGGTTTGATAAATCAAAAGTCACATGTTTCAAATGCAAAGGGAAGGGACATTTCAAACGTGAATGTCCAAACCGAGAAGTCAACAATCACCAAAATCCATTCTCAAACGACTACTACAGACAAGCAATATATCACAAGACTAGTCAATAACCATTCACTCAAAGACCTCAGATCGAGAACAAGCCTGAAAAGCTCTTTTAGTGAATCAGGATGATGAGAAGGTTGCTGAAGGTTTTAGTTGGGATAAGTATATCCTTGGAAGTGAGGGTATGTCAATGATGGCAGAGATTGTGGAAGTGCCTGAATGCGTTGTTGAAATAGAAGAAGTCAGTGAAGTCATTTCTGAAGAGAGTTTGGCTGATCTTGAAGAAGCGGCTGCAGAAGTTTACTACTATCAATCTGAACAGGAGATTATTGCTAGTTCTTTCAAATCAATAATGCCTCCTAACATGTTTGAATCTTTTGCAGGTTTTTTTCAGTGAGCCAACCACAGGATTCTGCCCACAATACGACGTTGAGAAAGCTCCAGTTGAAGAGATAATAGACGTTTCCAAATAAATGAATGAAGAGAATCTAAAAGAGATTGCTGATAAAGCATTGATGGGCAAGCTAAAAGAGGTAGAAACAGAATCTGTGGAAATAGAGTCAGTTGAAAGTGAGTCTGTCGATACGGAGTCAGTCAAAAAGGAGTCTGACGAAAAATCTGAAAATGAGGAGATCACATCAGGAGAAGAGTCTGAGTCAGAGTCTAATGGTTTTGGTAAAGCGGATGTTAAAATTGATAACGAAGAAAAGGTTTCTGAAAAGGTTGATCCAATTCATGAAATTTCATGCAAAAAATGTTCAAAACCATGCATGGATTGTCTTGAAAAAGACAAACAATTTCAAGAATTGAAGAAATTTACTAATGAAGTAAAATATGATCTCAGTGAGATAAAAGAAGCATATGACACTTTGGCACGATCAATCAAAATGATTAAAAAGGAAAGTTTTGAAAATAATAAAGCCACGACTTTGCTAAAATCTACTGTCATGGACAAACAGATGGAGATAACATCCATCTGGACACAATTGCTTCCTTGAAAAAAGAACTTGAGTTAATGAGAAATGAAACTGATAGAGTTGATAAGAAACTGATGAGTTATGTTGCTTCATCATATGTGATTGATCAAATTGTTCCGTAACAACCTGATGCGAAACCTGTCTTCAAAAGTGTTCCACCCCCAATGTGGAATCATTATACACAAAAATATCCAGATGGGGTGGGAACTGCTTTGAATCTCAAGCTGAGAACTGTTGAGAATGAGTTGCCTGAGAATATTGATGTTACATTTTCTTCGTCCAACACTGATAATGAGTCACAGGTGATCAAAGCCGTTGTTGACCAAGTGTTAGATGAAGAAAATGATAACTCGGAGTTTGATACTGTGAAAACTCATTTTGAAAACTCTATTTCTGATTCTGAAGAAGATGGTAACTTCTTAGACAAGTTCATACCAAAATCAGATACAGTTGTGAATGATGATTCGATCATTGTGGTTTACACAATGACTGGAACTGACAAACTTTATTCTGATTTTGAGTATCCAATTCAAAATGCCAGATTGGAAAATGTTGAGAAGGTGTTTAAACTTGTTGAAATTGACATTTCAGAGGTTAACAACAATGAGTTCTTTTCAAAACCAAAAAGGTCTTTTGTGAAATCACAACCAAACAACTCGGGAAAGAAAGAGTGGGTGGGCAATGGTGGTAATAACAAGAGAAATGGAAACAATTTCAAAAACAAAGGTGTTGGATTTGAAAAGAAAATGGCTAAGAAGAATATCAAGCCAAAAGAAAAGATGAGTGATGTTTTTGTTGCTGGTCCTAGTGTTGATGCTGCAAAGGATTATATCTTCAGTCAAAAAGCTGTTGATGATTTCAATGCAGCGAAAAAGTTGAGAGAAGAGACCTACAAATCAACTTTTGTCGAGTATGACAAAAGAATTTGTTACCGCTGCAATGAAATTGGTCATATGGCCAAGCAATGCGTGAAAAAGCTTGAGAAACCAGTTTTGCAAAAACCCAAACCTAAAACTCCAACTGATGTTAAGGATAAAAAACCAATGATTTCCCCGTTCGAATTTTGAAAAGAGGTGAATCTTTGAAGTCCGAAGAAAAGCCGAAATCAACCTTCGAGATTGGCGAATCTTTGAAGATTCAAAAGACTTCAAAGGTTTATCTGAAAACAAAAATTTTTGAAAATCAATCATGGGTGGCAAAACCAAAACAGTCAGTTGAAGTAAAGAAAATGGAAAACGTTTTGAAAACTGAATCAATGGTTTTTGCAAATGATGTTGAAAAACTGGAATTTGAGTTGGACAAATTAATGAATGAATTTCCACCAATCAAGAAATGTGAAATTAAGCCAAAACCTAAACCTGTTGTTCCGAACGTCATCTTTAACATTCCGAAAGTTGATGTGTCGTGTGATCTTGTGTTTGGTAGTGTTCCACAAGTGAAGAAATCATGGGCCTCATTATTTGAATGAATTTCTTTGATGTATGTAGGGGCTTCCGAGGTAAATAATCTCGAAGTGGATCATGGACAGCGGAGATTCAAGGCATATGACGGGAATGTTGGGTTTGCTCTATGACATTAAATCAATCAACGGAGGATATGTTGGATTTGTAGGGAATCAGGGTGGCAGAATAGTTGGTGAAGGAATTCTAACAAATGGAGTCGTAACGTTTGACAAAGTGAACTACATCATCGAACTTGAAAACAATCTGTTGAGCATCTCACAGATCTGTGACAAGTCTTTTACTGTACACTTTACTAAAAATGAATGTTTAATCATAAAACCTGGTTTTAAAATTCCTGAGGACATGGTGTTGATGCGAGCTCCCCGAGAAAATGATTTGTATGTACTCGATATGAGCGTCGCAACAACAACAGATCATAAAAAAACAATGTTTTGTAACGAAAGCAAAAGCAACAGAAAAAGAGTAAAAAATGTGGCATCGAAAGATGGGCCACATTTATGTCAGAAAAATGAACTTTCTTATACACAATGATCTAGTTGAAGGAGTAAATCTGAAAAAATTTCATTTAAATGATGATTGTGTAGAGTGTAAGAAGGGAAAGCAAACAAAGAAGACACACCCACAGAAGTTGCTGAATTCAATCAGAGTACCTCTCAAGAGACTCCACATGGATCTCTTTGGACCAGTTAATGTGCAAAGTATTACTGGAGACTTGTACTGTCTAGTAGTCACTAATGACTTCACTAGATTTTCTTGGGTGATGTGTCTGGAGAGAAAAGATAAAACATTTGATTCACTAATGATCTTATTCAAGAAGATGGAAACGCTGTACAAATTGCCGATCAGGAGAATACGAAGCGACAATGAAACGGAGTTCAAAAACAATCGCATGCTCGAATTTTGTAATGAGAAACGAATTCTTCATGAATTCAGTGCACCATACACTCCACAGCAAAATGGTGTAGCTGAACGAAAGAATCGCACTTTGATAGAAACAGCTCGAACTATGCTCGCCGACTCCAAGTTGCCAATATTTTTCTGGAGTAAAGCAGTTGCAGCAGCGTGCTATACATTGAATCGTGTTCTCACAGTGAAGAAATACAAGAAGACTTGTTTTGAACTTCTTCATCGTTATAAGCCGAATTTGAATTTTTTAGAACCGTTTGGATCTCCGTGTACTTTTATACATCCAGATGGCAAATTTGGTGCAAAATCTAACGAGGGTTTCTTTGTAGGCTATGCGAGTCCACTAAAGAGGGTGTTCGTTCCGTGCCTGGGGAAGATAATTCAAGTTCAGCATGTTGATTGTCAGAGGTTTACACCTCCACCGCAACTTCCCGGACAAAGATTGATGTTTGACTATGACAAACTCTGGGAGTCTTTCCAACTGCCGACTGAGCCAAGTGTAGAGGAACTCGTACTTTTATACCAACAGCAACAATCATCAGGTGCCAAGACCGTTGGTAGTTTCTCAACCCACCGAGGGTACTAATGATCACGAGGCAGGTCCAAGTGGAACGACACACGAAGCCCCAGAGGAACCAGCTCCAACATTTGATAATTCTGACGACTCAGAATCAGAACCCGGTCCGACTTTTGACGAGGAACCAAATGTTGCAACGACAGAAGCTGTGGATCACACCGGCGATCAAGACATCACAAACTTGCAATCGGAAGTGAACGTGCCTGACAATGTTATGCCAAGAACCTTGTCTTATCATCCTTCACAGCAGATAATTGGTGATCTTCAAAGTGGAGTAAAAACGCGGGATCAGATTAATAGAGCCCTTACTTGTTTTTATACATCTGTCGCTCCTTTGCAAGTTGATTTTTCACTAAAGTGTTTCATCTCGCAGGTCGAACCATGAACGTATAAAGAGGCTTTATGTCACACACCCAAAATCCACACGCGGAGTACCACCGCTTGGAGGCGTGACATGACTAGGATCAAGCCATCAATCATATTGAACATAGCATAATATGTCACACCCCCAAAATCTACACGCGGAGTACCACCGCTTGGAGGCGTGACATGACCAGGATCAAGCCATCAATCATATTGAACATAGCATAATATAAATAAGATAATTCGTAAAACCCAAATCAATACGATTGATGTTCCAACCCAAACATAGTATCAATAGCGGAAGCGTAATAATGAAAATCCAAAGTAAAGTTATAAGTTCAATTGTTTAATATAATGTCTACGTTCCGAATCCCACAACGACCTGCTCCTCCTTGTGCAAGCTCCATAAGTACTTAAGGTCCTGCAAGGCATGCAGCAGAGAGTCAACAACTAGTTGAGCGAGTTCACAGTTAACAGTTCAGTAATAGTGTAGTGAGAGTAGTAATATGTTCGTTCGTTATGTCATGAATCGTATTAGTTTCCATCGCGGCCTCCCAGGCAGGTGTGTGAAGATATTAGGGGATGTTCATCCCGAGTATTCTAGACTAGGTTTGTTTGTATCGCGGCCTACCAGGCAGGTGTGCGAAGATTAGCAGATTTCAGTTCGCGGCCTTCCGAAGGCAGGTGTGCGAAGTCAGTCATAATATCACGGCCAACCCTTGGCAGGTGTGCGAAGATCAGTTCAATAAGTGTTACTAGTCTAGTCGTATTCTTATCGTTAGGTTCTATCAACTGGGTATGTACAATAAAGTAATCCAATCCCATTCCCACCCTGGGAACCCCATGCCTTGGCTGTATGAACTCACCTTGGTTTGCGCGGTATGCTAGGTTATGCACTCATAAGAAATCAGTCAGGTCCTATTGTATGCACGTGTAATAAATCAGTTCATGTTCGTATTTATACGCAGGTAATCTATATCATAAAGCGTTTGACAGTTAACATCATGTATCACATACGATAGAATTCTTGGTTATCACTTAGCACCGTTAGCATATGTGAACTCAACGTTACTAGCTAATTAATCGAGTTAACAAACAGTTAAAGTTAACAACTTAGCAACTTATCAATGATTTACCTGTTTAACAAGGTTACATGCTTAACCGGATTACATGCATGAGATAACAGAGTTAACAATTTATAGAGCTGACATATAACTGTGTTTGCTAAATGAAAAAGTTAGACATGCATACATTAAACATCGGAAAAGATATGGCCAAGCATCAAAATTCGGACCATGGGGTCAAAAGTCGGACCAATTGAGACAAGGGGGGAGGGGTTTAAACATCGGACAACACAAGCAACAAAGAACTCGGACCCCTTTCATTTTTGTTTAAACCTCGGACAAGGGGGTAGGGTTCAAAACTCGGACCCCTTGTGTTCTAGGGATAAAGGTCGGACTATGGGAGTGGCCAAGAAACTCGGACATCACATTGAGTTAAAGGTCGGACCTTCATCAACATATATAACCTCGGACATTAAGTGTAATCATCAAATAATTCGGACAAGATACAAAGTATAAAACTCAGACTCTATGAATTCTTTACAAACACTCGATCAAAACAAATAATTATTATCATTTATATCCACCGTTTCACCACCCAATGATCATAGCCGTTTCATCACCCAATGATCATACTATTAACATGTACACATATATGATATTATTCAATAACAATTAGTGGTACACTCATCACACCCAATGACCAAGAATAATCTAGCCGAATAAAATATGGTGATTACATGCAAACTAGCTGACAGTTCATTATGCCATCACATGCACATTACAAGACTTTTGATGCATTTGAGTGTGTGTAATATGCCCTTACTTTCTATTGGACCATCCTACTTCTAGCCAACAATTGAACCAATGGTTCACAATCATATGCTCGTCATCATTATTTTTATCAATATTCACATCAATGGCCGACATCAATAGACAACACAAGAGATTATTGGACCAATTTGATTAATGGTGGGTTTGACTAAGGTTAGGCTGAAATCATAAGTCACATGCAAACCGTTTGTATCATCAGTGAGGTCATGTTCATTTACAAAATCATGTGCATCTTCAGAGACAAAAAATATCAACAATCATTATGTCTAGGGTTTTCACATGCAATCACATAATATGTCATCTCACATGCAATAATATAACCGATCTTATCATGCATATAAATCTCGAAGCATCATAAACATCCATAAAGAACTATCGTTTATTTAACAGTGGAAAATACTAACCGAACAAGGAATGATCAATCCAGGGGAAAATCTGACTTCGAACAAAGTGAAGGCAGCCGTCGGGTTCAAGGAAACAAGAGAGATAGTGATAGGTGGTTAGGGTTTGCCGATTAAAACTATCGTGTAAAGGCTGTGCTCGAATTATTATAATCGGACGTTACTGGGCCAAGGCCCATGTAACACCCCGTGTTTTCCCAAGGTCAAAGTCAAGAGTTGACTGTTATTGGAATTAAAGATCAATAAAGATTAATTTCATTTTAGTTTCATTTTGATTTTCATATTATTTGGAGTAAGTGTTGTATAATCAAACTAATCGGCCGATAATCGAACTGTGAATCAACGACCCACTGTGAATGATAGGAAGTAACAATGCAATAAAGCTAGTCAATCAATAATCAAGCTAATCAAGTCAATCATCAAACTCAAGTGTGGGGATTTTAGTACTTTTTATACGTGTGTGTGTGCCTTATGTGTTACTTGTGCATGTTTACTTTTATGTTAAAGTGTGTGTGGTGAATCAATCAAATCAATCAAGACTCAAAGGTGAATCAAACTCAATGGAAATCGAACCCGAAATGGTTGTAAGGATGCTCGTATGTTAGATATAGTAGTTGAGACTAAAAGTAATTTGATTAGGAATTCTATCATTCTCAAATCATCGTTCATCGAAGTCGGAATATCAAAAATCGTCGCGAAACACTCAAAACCAGGCAAGCCGATCGAACAGGGCAACCTGATCGAACAGGCTAGCCGATCGAACAGGGCAACCTGATCGAACAGGCTAGCCGATCGAACAGGCTGTTCGATCGGGCAGCTGCTCGATCAGGGATGCTGTTCGATCAGCTGACCCTTTCCTCTTTTGGAAGCCTATAAATAGGGCTGTCCTTGTCAAACTTTCCACTTTCGGAAAAGCTCTGACCGACCAGCCTCTTCTTCTCACTAAATCTCAGATTTCTCTCAAACCGGTAAGTATTTCACTCTAATCCTTGTACGTTTTTGTTCATTAATCGATTCTACATCTTTCTATCTTTCAAAACTTGGATTTCATCCATGAAATCACCAAGATCTAGGTGTTCTTGGGTGATGTCATCATGTGTTCTTCAAGAACACTAAGTTTTGACATCATTCCACCATGAATAACTTAGATCTAACCGATTTCCACATGAATAACCTAAAATCTTCCAAAGATCTTAACATTTCACGGTGGAAAAGGATTGGAAGATGGGTTTTCATCTATCTTTCAACTCTTTTACACTCAAAAAGGTGAAAACGAGACTTGAACCGATTTACAAATCAATCTAAACAAACACATGGTTCAAGATTCGGGTTCTACCGAGAGATATACCGATTTCGGGTTAAACGTTAAACTTAAGTTCCAAACCGCCTCTGGCCGAGCTTGGGTGATTCCTGCTCGAGACAGTAGACTAAGTAGGGACTTCAGCTTTGTGGTTCAACTCGTAGTCAAAATATCTCTAAAACATCAACAATTAACGGGAATAACCAAGTGTTAAGTGATAGGTTAACCGAATCGAGAAGCTGGCCGAACGGCTAGGCTGTTCGATCGAACAGCCCAACCGAACGACTATGCCAGCCGATCGACTAGGCTAACCGATCGACTAGCACTTAGTCCCACAAACTCATGAAGTGTAATATTGACAGAGTTCTGTTCGATCGATCGAGCCACTCGATTGTAATCATTACTACTCGAATCATGAGATACTACACTTCAGAACACTTAGACTTTTCGAAACATTGGAATGTCACCCGATCGAACATGCCAACCGATCGAGTGACATATTTGAAAACAACGAAGTGCTAGCCGATCGGTTGGGCTAACCGATCGAACAGCTGTTCGATCGGCCAACTTGAAAGGTAGTACAAACCATCATACACAAACACATCCTTCACATCAAAGGAAGAAACAATCCACTTGAAGGAACCAGCCGATCGAGCCAGCCGGCCGATCGAATGGATGTTCGAACGGACTTTCAAACCAATCGAACAGCCCACTCGATCGAACTGCTGTCCGATCGAATGGTCTACTCGATCCAAGTACATTGTTTACTTTTTCCGCGTTACTCATCGTTGTGTTATCGAACTATTCAGGCTAACCTATTCTCAGTGCTCCTTTCAATCCACGACCAACCACTGTGAGTATACTCGATCCCTTTTTGCTTTCAGCACTTTTGGGTGTTACATACGTAATCTATCAAATTCACAAACAACACAAACTATTTGAACGCTAACCTACTTGCATGTATTGCTTGTCTAAATGATTGCTGTTTATTATGTTTACACGTGGAGTGCTATCTGCCTGCTTTAGCAACGTAGTACTATAGTTTGGACTCAGCACCCGTTCACACGGGGGTTGCTAAGGACAATTACTTGCATGGATTACAGTGGTAATCATGTATTGCGAACTGTCTCGGACAGTCAACTTGAAGTCGTTGGTATCGATGGTCCCATGTTGATAATTTACATGCATCGTTTGCCCTTGTGTACGTGCTTGGTTATGCGTAAACTTTTCGAACTTTATATGCTATAACAAACTTGTGTACTCACCTTTACATTATATGTATTGACTGTTATTTTAACGTATGTGACAGGTGTTTAAGCTACTAGCGTGCTAGGGAAGCGAGGCAATAATAAGCTTCTAGGAGCCTGTGACCTTAGGACAGTGTCCACATACCTGCTCCAGGGCCATAATTATCTGTAGATCTTGTACTGGCACCTGTAGTCAGTAAGATCTATAGTTAGCCGTCTAGAAGTCTTAAAACAATATTTAAATTCGGTCTGTAATAATTAAACTTGAGTTGTCGGAACAGTTCCCATATTGTTTAGTTGATTTCTATGATAACTTGTTATTATTTGGGACACGGTATGGGACGTGTTATATAACTGAATTGTATGATAGTTGTTGTGGAAACTTCTGGACAATCTGTTTCGCTCAGTGCCGCGCCCCGATGATTCCGCCATCGGTTGGGGTGTGACAGATTGGTATCAGAGCCGTAACTATAGGGAATTAGGTTAGACACGATCTAGTCCGGATCGCTGTCTTAGAGACCTAGACTATAGTTAGGAACCAAGAGACCAAGTTTATGTGCTTATTTTATGTTGTTTCCTCCTATTCTATCGTTACATCCGAACTCCGAGCCAAATTTTGTAGTTTGGACGGGATTAGGAGTAAAACCCGCAAATTCCTGCCTAAATTACAAATTTTGCCAATTACTTTGTGCAAATTTCTATCAACAAACGGGGGAAAATTATACCAAATCAGGACTGAAACCCATAATTTGATGAAAACTTTCCTCTGAATTTTCTTAAAACAAGGAAGAAATTGCTGAGCTAGGGGTGAAACCCTAACCTTGGCAGTTATTCCAACTTTATTTTATCTCGCCAAGGCAATTAACGGACTCCAATGACCTGAACTCACGAGTATGGCCTAGAATGCGCATGCATAATGCCCAAGAATCGAGGCAGAAACATGTCCCCTAGAGTCGAAAGTGACGACAAGTCAACTGTGAATAGTTAAATTGCCATGGTTAGTCAAAGTCTAGTAGCCGCAGACAATCCATTTTCCGATTTTGAGTGTTGCTTCGTTGATTTTATATGATTTACCTGTTTACATGTTTTAAGATTCGTTGATTGCTCCATTTGTTATCAATCTGCGTGACCTTTGTTGCTATCCTATCTCGATTCAAACCCCTGTTGATGTGATCTAAACGAAACCAGTGTGTTATGCTACGCTATACGACTAAGTTAGACGATACAATGTGATGCTATCCGATATGCAAAACGAACGATACTCGACTTGTAGTTATAGGTTTCTGTTTTCTGACCGCCTCTGTGATAAAATTTCGTACGTGTTTAGGAAATTAAGTGCTCTATTTGCTTAATTGCTTATGTGCTTTAATTGCTTCTGTGCTTATGTGCTTATGTGTTTATATGTGTTACGTGACGTGAGATGCGACGTGATTCTAAGCTTTAGTAAACTAAGACGTGCGAGATTCGAATTCGTTGTGTTGAACCCTATGGCGATGTCTATTGCAGACCATGTCGTCATCATCAAGAATTCGCCAAAACCTTTCCTGTCAGGAAAAGAGAGACCGACGTCTCGCCAAGCTCATCTCAAGGTCTGTAGCAAAAGCTGTCAGTGAGGTGTACGAAAACACCAGCAAGTCGTCGGAAGAATCCCGAACCCTCACTGAACCCAGCAAAGCTCCGTTCAGTTTCAAGCAATTTAAGGCATGTGGACCGAAGGAGTTCACCGGTGAAGAGGGCCCCACAGGCTTATTTCACTGGTTTGACTCTGTGGAAGTTACCCTTCGTCAAAGCGGATGCCCGGATCATCTTCGAACTCTCAATGCTACCGGTGTCTTCCAGTCGCGGGCATTGGACTGGTGGACCGCCGAAAGGAATAAGCGCGGGAACGACGCTGCCTACGAGCTGACGTGGGAGGAACTGAAGGCTATCATGCTGGACGAGTTCTGTCCTCCCCACGAACGCCAAAAGTTGGAGGATGAGTTCTGGACCATCAAGCAGAAGGAGGGCGACAACGCTGGTCTCACCGCCCGTTTCAAACAACTGAGCATTATCTGTCCAGACCAGGTCAAGACTCCCGAGATGACCATCAAGAAATACATCCGTGCTCTTCCGGATTGTGTTGCAGATTATGTGTTCGCCGCCAAACCCGCATCAATCGAGGAAACCTACCTACTCGCTGCCGAGATTAACGACAAGCGAGTTAAGGCTGGTGTCTGGGATAAGCCATCCAAGTCGTTGCATCAAGTTACTGCCGCATCAACCGACAACCCTACTGCTCAAGCCTCCAAGTCCTCGAGAAGAAGAAAGAAGAACAAGAATTGCGCCGCCGCAACCAATGCTGCTCCTCTTCAGTCAGTACCGCCACAACAGCAACAACCACAGCGCACTGCGCCAGTGATCAATGCGCCGCCGGCTAAGCGTGCGTACACCGGCCCCCACCCACTCTGTGCTACATGTTCTTATCATCACCCGGTGGGTGTGGCCTGCCGTTTCTGTGTCCACTGCAACGCTTATGGGCATTTCACTGCGAATTGCCGTTATGGTCCGCGTCAAACGCAAGCTCAAGCCGCTGTTAACCAAGCCCTGCTACCTGCTCCTCAAGCTCCTCAAGCTCCTCAAGCTGCACAGGCCCCGGCAAACAATGTTCGGACCTGCTTTGCATGTGGTGACCCTAACCACTTCGCAAACCGGTGCCCGAACAGGGTGGTGAAACAAGAAGCTCAACAACCCCAGCAACAACAACAACAGCCTCAACAACAAGCCGCTCACGCCAGAACTTTCAACATCAACGCACGCCAGGCTCAAGCTGATAACAACGTGGTCAATGGTACGTTCCTCGTGAATGGTATATATGCATCATGTTTGTTTGATACTGGAGCCGATAGCTGCTTTGTGTCATTTGAGTTTGAGAAACTTCTTAGACGTAAGCGCTCTTATCTTTCGTCACCCTTCGAAGTAGAAGTCGCTACCGGAAGAACCATTGCTGTCAATTCTGTGCTCCGTGATTGTACTCTCGAGCTCAACAATCATATATTCCCGATTAGTCTCATTCCAATGCAGCTCGGAAGTTTCGATGTCATAGTAGGCATGGACTTTCTTCGTGAAAACCATGCTGAAGTTGTGTGTTCCGATAAGATGATTCGTTTTGTGCTAGCTAGTGGTGATATTCTATGTGTTTATGGTGAAACTACTGCAAAAGATCTCAAGCTCATGTCATGTCTTCAAGCTCGCAAATATCTCCGCAAGGAATATCGAGCCTTCTTGGCCAACATTGTTGTAGCAGAGACGGACAAGAAAAGGAAAGTTGAAGTCAAGGATGTTCCCGTTGTCCGAGAATTTCCTCAGGTGTTCCCTGATGATCTTCCTGGATTACCTCCAAGTCGTGATATCGACTTTCGAATCGACCTCATTCCAGGAGCCAACCCAGTGGCCAAAGCTCCGTATCGACTCGCTCCATCTGAGATGCGAGAACTCTCAAACCAACTCCAAGAGTTACTTGAAAAAGGCTTCATTCGCCCGAGCACTTCTCCATGGGGCGCACCAGTCCTTTTCGTCAAAAAGAAGGACGGGTCGTTCCGAATGTGCATCGATTACCGGGAATTGAACAAGCTGACCATCAAGAACCGATACCCCTTACCAAGAATCGATGATCTGTTTGACCAATTACAAGGTGCTCAGTGTTTCTCCAAGATTGATCTACGTTCAGGCTACCATCAGTTGCGGATTCAAGAGGAAGACATACCCAAAACCGCTTTTCGAACCCGATACGGCCACTACGAATTTGTTGTCATGCCTTTTGGTTTGACCAACGCACCCGCGGTCTTCATGGATCTGATGAATCGCGTGTGTAAACCGTTCTTAGACCGTTTTGTCATTGTATTTATCGACGATGTCCTGATCTATTCCAGATCGAGGGCCGAACATGCGCAGCATTTGCGATTGGTTCTCGAGTTGCTTCAGGGAAACCAACTCTACGCCAAGTTCTCCAAGTGTGAGTTCTGGTTGGAGGAGGTTCAATTTCTGGGTCATATTGAGAATAGTCGGGGTATACACGTTGATCCTGCAAAGATTGAGGCAGTCAAGGGATGGGTTACGCCAAAGAATCCGTCAGAAGTTCGCTCTTTTCTCGGATTAGCTGGTTACTACCGGCGATTCATCGAAGGATTCTCAAAGATTGCTGTACCGCTTACCTCCCTTACTCATAAAGACAAGCCTTTTGTGTGGGGAACCGCGCAGGAGACTGCTTTCCAAACCCTCAAACACATGCTGTGCCATGCACCAGTTCTTACACTGCCGGACGGAAGCGATGACTTCGTTGTCTATTGTGATGCTTCAAACCTTGGACTTGGCTGTGTTCTCATGCAACGAGACAAGGTTATAGCTTACGCATCTCGACAGCTCAAAATCCACGAGAAGAACTATACAACCCATGACCTTGAGCTAGGCGCAGTTGTCTTTGCCTTAAAGATTTGGCGACACTACCTGTATGGTACAAGGTGTACGATCTTCACCGATCACAAGAGCCTACAACATATCTTTAACCAGAGAGAACTCAATATGCGTCAACGCCGATGGGTAGAACTTCTCAACGATTACGACTGCGAGATCCGTTATCACCCAGGCAAGGCGAATGTAGTTGCAGACGCCCTCAGCAGAAAGAATTACGTGATAGGTGTTCGAAACATCCAGGCTCAGTACAACCTCGAAGCTCTCATCCGCGAAGCACAACACGCTTGCTTTAACGAGCGTACGTTGAAGAAAGAACGAATCTATCACGATGGAACTCAGCTCGTGAGCAAAGCCAACGGGATATTCTATTATCTGGATCGAATCTGGGTTCCGAGGAGGACAGATTTGCGAAAGATCATCATGAACGAAGCCCACAAATCCCGATATTCCATTCATCCCGGTGCGGACTAAATGTACCAGGACCTTCGCTACAAGTACTGGTGGCCTGGGATGAAAAGGGATATTGCTCTATATGTTGGTAGCTGTTTAACTTGTGCAAGAGTCAAGGCTGAACACCAAAGACCTTCAGGCTTACTCGAACAACCGCCGATACCCGTATGGAAGTGGGAAAGCATAGCTATGGATTTCATAACTAAGCTTCCGACCACGCCATCAGGTCACGACAGTATTTGGGTTATAGTCGACCGTCTAACCAAATCAGCCCACTTTCTACCAATATGAGAAGACTATAAGGTGGCCAAACTAGCCCAAATCTACACCGACGAGATCATTAAGAATCATGGTACGCCTCGAGACATCATTTCTGATCGCGACGCTCGGTTTACATCGAGATTGTGGGAAACTTTTCAAGCATCTCTTGGTACGACGCTGAATTTGAGTACCGCATTCCACCCGCAAACCGACGGGCAGACTGAAAGAACGATTCGTACTATTGAAGACATGCTCCGTGCGTGTGTTATCGATTTTGGTGGTAGTTGGAGCAAACACCTACCGTTGGTCGAATTTTCGTACAATAATAGCTATCACTCCAGCATCGAAATGGCACCTTTCGAAGCCTTGTATGGTAGGAGATGTCGCTCGCCTATTGTATGGCATGAGGTCGGTCATTCACAATTGACTGGGCCCGAGATTCTGCAAGAAACGACTGACAAGATCCACCAGATAAGGGAAAATTTGGTGAAGGCCCGGGACAGACAAAAGATGTACGCCGATAAACGACGCAGGCCCCGCGAATTTGCAGTTGGCGACTACGTACTCCTAAAGGTATCACCTTGGAAGGGAGTAGTCCGATTCGGCAAAAGAGGGAAACTTGCGCCTCGATTTGTTGGACCTTTTAAGATTCTGGAAAGGATCGGTAAAGTTGCCTACAAACTCGAATTACCGGAGGAACTCAGCAATGTCCACCCGACTTTCCATATTTCAAACCTTCGAAAATGCGTAGCCGACCACGACGCAATAATACCACTCGACGATCTTCAGGTCAATGAGACGCTACACTTCGTGGAAAAGCCTGTTGAAATCATGGACCGACAGACCAAGCAACTCAGACGCTCTCGCATTCCTATTGTAAAAGTACGATGGGAAGGCAAACGAGGCGCAGAGTTCACTTGGGAACTCGAAAGTGACATGAAGGCCAAGTACCCGCAGTTATTCAGATAGATCTGAAGTATCAAATTGGTAAAATCACACGGCGATGTACGGTTCTCGGCCTAATTTCGGGACGAAATTCCCTAAAGGAGGGGAGACTGTAACACCCCGTGTTTTCCCAAGGTCAAAGTCAAAGTCAAGAGTTGACTGTTATTGGAATTAAAGATCAATAAAGATTAATTTCATTTTAGTTTCATTTTGATTTTCATATTATTTGGAGTAAGTGTTGTATAATCAAACTAATCGGCCGATAATCGAACTGTGAATCAACGACCCACTGTGAATGATAGGAAGTAACAATGCAATAAAGCTAGTCAATCAATAATCAAGCTAATCAAGTCAATCATCAAACTCAAGTGTGGGGATTTTAGTACTTTTTATACGTGTGTGTGTGCCTTATGTGTTACTTGTGCATGTTTACTTTTATGTTAAAGTGTGTGTGGTGAATCAATCAAATCAATCAAGACTCAAAGGTGAATCAAACTCAATGGAAATCGAACCCGAAATGGTTGTAAGGATGCTCGTATGTTAGATATAGTAGTTGAGACTAAAAGTAATTTGATTAGGAATTCTATCATTCTCAAATCATCGTTCATCGAAGTCGGAATATCAAAAATCGTCGCGAAACACTCAAAACCAGGCAAGCCGATCGAACAGGGCAACCTGATCGAACAGGCTAGCCGATCGAACAGGGCAACCTGATCGAACAGGCTAGCCGATCGAACAGGCTGTTCGATCGGGCAGCTGCTCGATCAGGGATGCTGTTCGATCAGCTGACCCTTTCCTCTTTTGGAAGCCTATAAATAGGGCTGTCCTTGTCAAACTTTCCACTTTCGGAAAAGCTCTGACCGACCAGCCTCTTCTTCTCACTAAATCTCAGATTTCTCTCAAACCGGTAAGTATTTCACTCTAATCCTTGTACGTTTTTGTTCATTAATCGATTCTACATCTTTCTATCTTTCAAAACTTGGATTTCATCCATGAAATCACCAAGATCTAGGTGTTCTTGGGTGATGTCATCATGTGTTCTTCAAGAACACTAAGTTTTGACATCATTCCACCATGAATAACTTAGATCTAACCGATTTCCACATGAATAACCTAAAATCTTCCAAAGATCTTAACATTTCACGGTGGAAAAGGATTGGAAGATGGGTTTTCATCTATCTTTCAACTCTTTTACACTCAAAAAGGTGAAAACGAGACTTGAACCGATTTACAAATCAATCTAAACAAACACATGGTTCAAGATTCGGGTTCTACCGAGAGATATACCGATTTCGGGTTAAACGTTAAACTTAAGTTCCAAACCGCCTCTGGCCGAGCTTGGGTGATTCCTGCTCGAGACAGTAGACTAAGTAGGGACTTCAGCTTTGTGGTTCAACTCGTAGTCAAAATATCTCTAAAACATCAACAATTAACGGGAATAACCAAGTGTTAAGTGATAGGTTAACCGAATCGAGAAGCTGGCCGAACGGCTAGGCTGTTCGATCGAACAGCCCAACCGAACGACTATGCCTGCCGATCGACTAGGCTAACCGATCGACTAGCACTTAGTCCCACAAACTCATGAAGTGTAATATTGACAGAGTTCTGTTCGATCGATCGAGCCACTCGATTGTAATCATTACTACTCGAATCATGAGATACTACACTTCAGAACACTTAGACTTTTCGAAACATTGGAATGTCACCCGATCGAACATGCCAACCGATCGAGTGACATATTTGAAAACAACGAAGTGCTAGCCGATCGGTTGGGCTAACCGATCGAACAGCTGTTCGATCGGCCAACTTGAAAGGTAGTACAAACCATCATACACAAACACATCCTTCACATCAAAGGAAGAAACAATCCACTTGAAGGAACCAGCCGATCGAGCCAGCCGGCCGATCGAATGGATGTTCGAACGGACTTTCAAACCAATCGAACAGCCCACTCGATCGAACTGCTGTCCGATCGAATGGTCTACTCGATCCAAGTACATTGTTTACTTTTTCCGCGTTACTCATCGTTGTGTTATCGAACTATTCAGGCTAACCTATTCTCAGTGCTCCTTTCAATCCACGACCAACCACTGTGAGTATACTCGATCCCTTTTTGCTTTCAGCACTTTTGGGTGTTACATACGTAATCTATCAAATTCACAAACAACACAAACTATTTGAACGCTAACCTACTTGCATGTATTGCTTGTCTAAATGATTGCTGTTTATTATGTTTACACGTGGAGTGCTATCTGCCTGCTTTAGCAACGTAGTACTATAGTTTGGACTCAGCACCCGTTCACACGGGGGTTGCTAAGGACAATTACTTGCATGGATTACAGTGGTAATCATGTATTGCGAACTGTCTCGGACAGTCAACTTGAAGTCGTTGGTATCGATGGTCCCATGTTGATAATTTACATGCATCGTTTGCCCTTGTGTACGTGCTTGGTTATGCGTAAACTTTTCGAACTTTATATGCTATAACAAACTTGTGTACTCACCTTTACATTATATGTATTGACTGTTATTTTAACGTATGTGACAGGTGTTTAAGCTACTAGCGTGCTAGGGAAGCGAGGCAATAATAAGCTTCTAGGAGCCTGTGACCTTAGGACAGTGTCCACATACCTGCTCCAGGGCCATAATTATCTGTAGATCTTGTACTGGCACCTGTAGTCAGTAAGATCTATAGTTAGCCGTCTAGAAGTCTTAAAACAATATTTAAATTCGGTCTGTAATAATTAAACTTGAGTTGTCGGAACAGTTCCCATATTGTTTAGTTGATTTCTATGATAACTTGTTATTATTTGGGACACGGTATGGGACGTGTTATATAACTGAATTGTATGATAGTTGTTGTGGAAACTTCTGGACAATCTGTTTCGCTCAGTGCCACGCCCCGATGATTCCGCCATCGGTTGGGGTGTGACAGCCCATTCTGTTTTCGCTGGACCCATGATGGACGAAAACACATATGTGTTTTCATCAGAAAGTGTTTTCATGAGAGTGGGGGTGTTTTCAAGTGGGAGTGTTTTCGTGAGGGATGCTTAGCCAAGTATTCTAGTTTTATTAGTTATACACATCCCACCAAACATGTATATATAAATCACATACGCACTTATATAATGCACACCAACATATAAAGTATCAACCACAGCACGATTCGACATATTATCACGTGTACAGTTGTGAAACAAACAAGTCGTGACAACAAACAATCCAAACAATTAACGTGTAATAAATGCGAAGATAGAAATCGTGGAAATTCGAGTTGTCACATTATCCCCAACTTGAAAGAAATTTCGTCCCGAAATTTGGTACGCACCCACTGAGGAAGCTAGATAGGTTGCATCGTTCACTGATTTTCCTGGGGTGTCACATCCTCCCCCCGTTGATCTGGAATTTCGTCCCAAAATTCCGTGGTAGTAGCTTCAGCCTCAGTAGTGGTTGTATTGGTTTCGAATAACTGGGGATACTTTTTTGTCATCTGGTCTTCGCGTTCCCAGGTGTACTCTGGGCCACGACGGGAGTTCCAACGAACTCGAACAAGAGGGATTCTCTTGTTTTTGAGGACCTTAACATCCCGGTCCGTGATTTCAACTGGCTCCTCGACGAACTGCAACCGCTCGTCGATAGTGAGTTCCTTAAAAGGAACTATGAGGGTCTCATCTGACAGATATTTCTTCAGATTCGACACGTGGAATACGTTGTGAACTGCACCGAGTTCAGCTGGTAGGTTTAGCTTGTAGGCCACTTTGCCTATTTTCTCAACGATTTCGAATGGTCCGACATACCGCAGATTGAGTTTGCCTCGTTTACCAAATCGAACCACCCCCTTCCAGGGTGAGACTTTAAGTAAAACCCGGTCCCCGACCTGAAATTCCAATGGCTTCCTACGCTTATCCGCGTATGCTTTCTGACGGTCGCGTGCTGCCGCCATGCGTTGTCGTATTTGTGCAATCTTTTCTGTGGCGTCCACTACAATCTCCGGACCCGTAATCTGACTATCCCCCACCTCTGCCCAACAGAGAGGCGACCGGCATTTACGCCCGTACAATGCCTCGAATGGAGCGGCTTGTATGCTGGTGTGGTAACTGTTATTATACGAAAACTCCACTAAAGGGAGGTGTTTTTCCCAGCTGATGCCGAAATCAATAACACATGCCCGAAGCATGTCTTCTAGGGTTTGGATCGTGCGCTCAGACTGCCCATCCGTCTGAGGGTAATAAGTTGTGTTCATGTCTAAACGAGAGCCGAAAGCTTTGTGCATTGCTTGCCATAGTTCTGACGTGAATCATGCATCGCGATCCGAAATGATAGCTGTGGCACCCCGTGCCTCGAGACTATTTCCTTTACGTATAGGTCTGCTAGTGTGGGAAAACTTGTCTGTTTCTTTGATTGCTAGGAAGTGAGCAGACTTGGTGAGTCGATCCACGATCACCCAAATAGTATCGTTCCCACGCTGGGATCTAGGTAGGCCTGTAACGAAATCCATGGAAATTTCTTCCCATTTCCACTGTGGTATCCTGGGTTGCTGAAGTAGGCCTGAGGGTTTCTGGTACTCTGTCTTGACTCTCGCACAAGTCAAACATTTGCCGACGTAAGTTGCAATGTGGGCTTTCATGCTAGGCCACCAATATGTAGTTCCCATGTCGTGGTACATTTTATCCGACCCTGGATGTACCGAGTAGCGAGGCTTGTGTGCTTCATCCAACACAAATTCTCGTAAACCGCCGTATAATGGGACCCAAATACGTCCTGTTACATAGTAGGCGCCGTCTTCCCTTTGTTCTAATCGTTGCCTTGAGCCACGCAAAGCTTCATCCTTTACGTTTTCTAGTTTCAATGCTTCCACCTGAGCATCTCGTATTTGTGCAGGAAGATCAGACTGAATAGTGAGCTGCAAAGCTCGTACGCGTCTAGGTAGAGTGTCTCTTCGACTGAGAGCGTCAGCCACAACATTGGCCTTGCCTGGATGGTACTTGATGGCGCATTCGTAATCATTACGAAGTTCAACCCATCTTCGTTGACGCATGCTCAAATCCTTTTGCTTAAGGATATGCTCGAGACTCCTGTGATCGGTGTAAATCGTGCACCTGGTACCGTACAGGTAGTGTCGCCATATCTTAAGCGCGAAAACAACAGCTCCCAGCTCTAAATCGTGCGTCGTGTAGTTCCGTTCGTGAATCTTAAGTTGTCGCGAAGCGTAGGCAATAACTTTATCCCGTTGCATCAATACACACCCAAGTCCTTGTATCGACGCGTCACAGTAGACCACGAAATCATCCGTGCCTTCTGGCAATGAGAGAATAGGTGCTGCAAAGCCTATTCTTTAAGTACTGAAAAGCGTTTTCTTGGGACTCTCCCCAACGATAGGTGACACCCTTCTGTGTCAGTAGTGTAAGTGGTTGCGCGATCTTGGAGAAGTCTTTGATGAATCGCCTGTAGTAACCCGCCAAACCCAAGAATTGGCGTATTTCCGTTGGTGTACGCGGTGCAGGCCAGTTCCTGATCGAATCTACCTTGGATGGATCGACATGAATCCCATCCCTGTTCACCACATGGCCCAAGAAGTGGACTTCACGAAGCCAGAAGTCGCATTTTGAAAACTTAGCGTACAGTTGTTCCTTTCGAAGAAGTTCCAAGATAAGACGCAAGTGCTGCTCGTGCTCCTCCTGACTCTTGGAGTAGATCAGAATGTCGTCGATGAAGACAATGACGAACTTGTCTAGATAGGGTTTGCACACCCTGTTCATAAGATCCATGAAGACTGTAGGCGCGTTCGTAAGCCCAAATGGCATAACAAGAAACTCGTAGTGACCGCAGCGAATTCTGAATGCTGTCTTGGAGACGTCCTCATCCCGGACCCTCAGCTGGTGATACCCTGACCTTAGGTCGATCTTGGAGTAGTAGCTTGACCGTTGCAACTGGTCGAATAAATCGTCGATACGTGGAAGAGGATAGCGGTTCTTCACAGTGACCTTGTTCAGTTCGCGGTAATCGATGCACATCCTGAAAGTGCCATCCTTCTTTTTCACGAATAGTACTGGAGCTCCCCAAGGTGAAGAGCTTGGACGAATGAAGCCCTTATCCAAGAGCTCTTGTAGTTGCTTTGAAAGTTCTTCCAGTTCGGTTGGAGCTAAACGATACGGTGCGCGGGCTATTGGTGCTGCTCCTGGAGCTAGCTCGACTTGAAACTCAACCCGACGATGAGTCGGTAGACCAGGTAAATCTTCAGGAAACACTTGAGGAAAATCACGTACTACTGGGATATCCTCTATTCTTTTCTCTTTCGAAGCTGCATCAGTAACAAGTGCCAAAATGGCAGTGTGACCCTTTCGCAAACATTTCTGCGCCTTCAAGAAAGCGGTGATGCCAACCACAGCACCACTCTTGTCGCCTTGAACTTCGAGAGGTTCTTGACCAGAACGAGGAATGCGAACAATCTTTTCTTTGCGTAGGATTTCTTCTTGCTGTTGCTGCTGGCGATTCCGATTTGCAGGCCGTGGGCTCCTGAATCCTTAGCTTCATGGCCCATCTTGAGACACCTCTGGCAACGTCCCTCGTTGCACTAACCACCGTGGTGTCTGTTGCATTAGTTACATATTGGGTGAATTCCCCGATATCCACCCTGCCCCTGACCACCAGAAGTTGGCTGACTCGGCTCTGGTGATCACTATTCTTGCGCTGCTGCTGTGCTTGAGACCGAACGGTAGCTGAACCCTTGCTGGAATACCCATCCCATTTCCGCTTGTTGTCACTAGGAGTAGAGGGAGTAGCAGAAGTGGTAGCGGTAGTAATAGCGCTGATACAACTAGGCAGCCTGTTCTGTTCCACTACCTGATCCGTGAGGCGATGAGCAAGACGCTGAGTGTCTTGGATATTGTCGAGGTTAGCCGATGTAGCATGGCTCTGAATCTCTGAGGCTAGACCCTTGAGGTACAATTCCATACGCTTGCTTGGAGGGTCCACCATGGTTGGACACAAGATGGCCAGTTCGTTCGACCGTTTCGTATAAGCATCAATTTCCTGACCCCGTCATTTTCAAATGGTAAAGCTCCACTTCCAACTTGTGGATGTCATCACGCGTGCAGTATTCCCTTTTAATGCGTTCTTTGAATTCGTTCCAAGGGGTGGAGTTAGCAGCTGCCAGCCCTAATATCTGAACTTGCGCGTTCCACCAGGTTAGCGCGATTCCTTCCAACGTAACAGTGGCGTACTTGACCCTGCGAGCCTCAGGGCATTCACACATCTCGAATACCGACTCGAGCTTCCCAAACCAATGGAGTAGTCCCACTGCTCCTTCTGTGCCACTGAATGTGCTTGGACGACAGTCCATGAAGTTCTTGAATGTGCAGACAGGTTGCTATGCGTTCTGACCCGTTGCACGAGGAAGATAGGTCAAGGTTAAGCGCGAGAGTTGGGTCACGAGAGTAGGATCTAACATCCTAGGATAGGTTTGGAATAGCAGGTTATACCTCCTGCTTGTGCGGCTCCAAGCGCTGCAGCAACTTGTTCGTTAATGAGAGCCGTCAACTGGGCTTGAGTCATATTAACACGTCCAGACATGATCAAACAGTAAAGGTAGCATAAGTATGAATGGTTCGCGAGTAGTGCGATGACAGAAAAGTGTAAGCACATAGGCGTTCTTAAGCAATAACAAGTAGTGAGCAAAAGTAAGGTAAGCATACTACGAGCAAAGTTCTATGTAGTTCTAGCAAGCAGGTAATAAACATAAACCTTATTACCTAGGATGTCGAGTCTTGCACGTGGAGCGAAGCGTCGTTGTGGATCGTTGAGAGCACTGTACTGGTTATAGTCTGGTTTTAATAAAAACGTTTTCCCCATATTAAAACCAAGTTCTCTATAACCAATGGCTCTGATACCAATCTGTCACACCCCCAAAATCCACACGCGGAGTACCACCGCTTGGAGGCGTGACATGACCAGGATCAAGCCATCAATCATATTGAACATAGCATAATATAAATAGGATAATTCGTAAAACCCAAATCAATACGATTGATGTTCCAACCCAAACATAGTATCAATAGCGGAAGCGTAATAATGAAAATCCAAAGTAAAGTTATAAGTTCAATTGTTTAATATAATGTCTACGTTCCGAATCCCACAACAACCTGCTCCTCCTTGTGCAAGCTCCATAAGTACTTAAGGTCCTGCAAGGCATGCAGCAGAGAGTCAACAACTAGTTGAGCGAGTTCACAGTTAACAGTTCAGTAATAGTGTAGTGAGAGTAGTAATATGTTCGTTCGTTATGTCATGAATCGTATTAGTTTCCATCGCGGCCTCCCAGGCAGGTGTGCGAAGATATTAGGGGATGTTCATCCCGAGTATTCTAGACTAGGTTTGTTTGTATCGCGGCCTACCAGGCAGGTGTGCGAAGATTAGCAGATTTCAGTTCGCGGCCTTCCGAAGGCAGGTGTGCGAAGTCAGTCATAATATCGCGGCCAACCCTTGGCAGGTGTGCGAAGATCAGTTCAATAAGTGTTACTAGTCTAGTCGTATTCTTATCGTTAGGTTCTATCAACTGAGTATGTACAATAAAGTAATCCAATCCCATTCCCACCCTGGGAACCCCATGCCTTGGCTGTATGAACTCACCTTGGTTTGCTCGGTATGCTAGGTTATGCACTCACAAGAAATCAGTCAAGTCCTATTGTATGCACGTGTAATAAATCAGTTCATGTTCGTATTTATACGCAGGTAATCTATATCATAAAGCGTTTGACAGTTAACATCATGTATCACATACGATAGAATTCTTGGTTATCACTTAGCACCGTTAGCATATGTGAACTTAACATTACTAGCTAATTAATCGAGTTAACAAACAGTTAAAGTTAACAACTTAGCAACTTATAAATGATTTACCTGTTTAACAAGGTTACATGCTTAACCAGATTACATGCATGAGATAACAGAGTTAACAATTTATAGAGCTGTCATATAACTGTGTTTGCTAAATGAACAAAGTTAGACATGCATACATTAAACATCGGACAAGATATGGCCAAGCATCAAAATTCGGACCATGGGGTCAAAAGTCGGACCAATTGAGACAAGGGGGGAAGGGTTTAAACATCGGACAACACAAGCAACAAAGAACTCGGACCCCTTTCATTTTTGTTTAAACCTCGGACAAGGGGGTAGGGTTCAAAACTCGGACCCCTTGTGTTCTAGGGATAAAGGTCGGACTATGGGAGTGGCCAAGAAACTCGGACATCACATTGAGTTAAAGGTCAGACCTTCATCAACATATATAACCTCGGACATTAAGTGTAATCATCAAATAATTCGGACAAGATACAAAGTATAAAACTCGGACTCTATGAATTCTTTACAAACACTCGATCAAAACAAATAATTATTATCATTTATATCCACCGTTTCACCACCCAATGATCATAGCCGTTTCATCACCCAATGATCATACTATTAACATGTACACATATATGATATTATTCAATAACAATTAGTGGCACACTCATCACACCCAATGACCAAGAATAATCTAGCCGAATAAAATATGGTGATTACATGCAAACTAGCTGACAGTTCATTATGCCATCACATGCACATTACAAGACTTTTGATGCATTTGAGTGTGTGTAATATGCCCTTACTTTCTATTGGACCATCCTACTTCTAGCCAACAATTGAACCAATGGTTCACAATCATATGCTCATCATCATTATTTTTATCAATATTCACATCAATGGCCGACATCAATAGACAACACAAGAGATTATTGGACCAATTTGATTAATGGTGGGTTTGACTAAGGTTAGGCTGAAATCATAAGTCACATGCAAACCGTTTGTATCACCAGTGAGGTCATGTTCATTTACAAAATCATGTGCATCTTCAGAGACAAAAAATATCAACAATCATTATGTCTAGGGTTTTCACATGCAATCACATAATATGTCATCTCACATGCAATAATATAACCGATATTATCATGCATATAAATCTCGAAGCATCATAAACATCCATAAAGAACTATCGTTTATTTAACAGTGGAAAATACTAACCGAACAAGGAATGATCAATCCAGGGGAAAATCTGACTTCGAACAAAGTGAAGGCAGCCGTCGGGTTCAAGGAAACATGAGAGATAGTGATAGGTGGTTAGGGTTTTCCGATTAAAACTATCGTGTAAAGGCTGTGCTCGAATTATTATAATCGGACGTTACTGGGCCAAGGCCCATTCTGTTTTCGCTGGACCCAAGATGGACGAAAACACATATGTGTTTTCATCAGAAAGTGTTTTCATGAGAGTGGGGGTGTTTTCAAGTGGGAGTGTTTTCGTGAGGGATGCTTAGCCAAGTATTCTAGTTTTATTAGTTATACACATCCCACCAAACATGTATATATAAATCACATACGCACTTATATAATGCACACCAACATATAAAGTATCAACCACAGCACGATTCGACATATTATCACGTGTACAGTTGTGAAACAAACAAGTCGTGACAACAAACAATCCAAACAATTAACGTGTAATAAATGCGAAGATAGAAATCGTGGAAATTCGAGTTGTCACATAATATAAATAAGATAGTTCGTAAAACCCAATTCAATACAATTGATGTTCTAAACCAAACATAATATCAATAGCGGAAGCGTAATAATGAAAATCCAAAGTAATGTTAAGTTTGATTGTTTTAACATGGCATCCACGATCCATGCTCCACAACGACCTGCTCCTCCTAGTGCAAGCTCCATAAGTACCTAAGGTCCTGCAAGGCATGCAGCAGAGAGTCAACAACTAGTTGAGCGAGTTCACAGTGTATAGTTCAGTAATAGTAATAGTATGAATAGCATTATGTTCGTTCGTTGTGTCATGTATCGTAATGGTTTCCATCGCGGCCTCCCAGGCAGGTATGCGAAGATTAGGGGATGTTCTTCCCAAGTATTCTAGACTAGGTTTATTTGTATCGCGGCCTCCCAGGCAGGTATGCGAAGATTAGTAAATTTAGTTCGCGGCCTTCCTAAGGCAGGTGTGCGAAGTCAGTCATAATATCGCGGCCAACCCTTGGCAGGTGTGCGAAGATCAGTTCAATAAGTGTTACTAGTCTAGCCGTATCTTGTCGTTAGGTTCTATCATCTGAGTATATACAATAAGTCATCCAATCCCATTCCCACCCGGGAAACCCCATGCCTTGGCTGTGTGAACTCACCTTGGTTTGCTCGGTATGCTAAGTTATGCGCTCACCAGAAATCAATCAAGTCCTATAGTACGCACGTATGTATAATCAGTTCACGTTCGTAACATTTCGCATGCAATCAATATCAGAGAGTGTTTTTGACAGTTGATATCATATAACACACATTAGTTAATCATGTTCAAACAATCCATGTTATACATAAAGGTCTTTTTTTTGTAGTTTATTCTAATATGACCATCCAGTAATTCACTTAACAGAATTAGCATCCAAATCAGAACTAACAAACCGATTGGGTTTACAGAACTAACAAGGTTAATTAACTAACAGAGTTAATAACCAATAGAGTTACATAACGTTAACAGAGTTCATGGAATAACAGAATTAATCCACTAAATTGGAATACTAAATAAATAAACAGAGTAAGTCAGTTAACCCAGTTAACAACTTAACAGAGATAACATCTACCCGGACTGATAATTAACTGAGTTTGCTGAACTAACAGGGTTAATAAGTTTAACAGTTTTAACGTGCCACAACACTCAACGAAAACATGCATTCGGCGAAAACACATGTTGGCGAAATCACTATGGCCGAAAACACACACATGGGCCGAATTTACTATATGGGCCGAAAACCATTTGGGCCGAAATCACTGATTGACGAAAACACCTGGGTGACGAAAACCCAAAGTGTTTTCGTTGGGGGGTAGTGTTTTCGTCGGTCACCATAACATCAACAACAGTCACCTTAAACAATAATCAGTATTACGAAATCATTCAATCATCAATCATCTGCAAGTTGTTATGATCATTCAGTAACAACATATGTGTACAAGAATCTTAATCTGACAATTATCTAATATCTACCATCATACCAAGATCATCGATATAAACAAGATTATAAGGCCCCTGAACATACAAATCAATCCGATCATATCATCAGATTACTAGGATCCCTAACACACAAACAATTCAATTCACATGCTCACTATCGTTACGTGATAACAGTTAATACATAAAGCTAACAAATAATCAAATGATTTCACACAATAATCATAACTAAACGATTACTAACCCAAACAGGTGAGACGGTAAATCGATCAACGTATCAGACTCGAGTGCTCACGGCTGCCGTTAGATTACAAAGGAAAGCGAGAGAGAATGAGAGGTGATTAGGGTTTGCCAATTATCGATTTCGTGCACGAAGTTAAAACAAATTCTTTTATTCAATCATTACTGGGCCGAAGCCCACTGTTGTTTTCGTGGGCTTCATGGTGGACGAACACATGAAGTGTTTTCGTGAGGTGTGTTTTCGTGAGTAAAGGGTTTTCAGCCAAAGGTTTCATTCTAATAATTATACAATCATATATTATGTAATACACATACACACACATAATATATACATCACGAATAACACGTATATTGCATCTCAAATAGATATATAAGGCACACTTTGCAAATTAAGTAAGTACAAGGTTAAGTCGAATAACGAACTTGAAAACTCGGGTTGTCACATTATCCCCAACTTAAAAGAAATTTCGTCCCGAAATTTAGTACGTACCCACTGAGGAAGCTAGATAGGTTGCATCGTTCACTGGTTTTCTTGGGGTGTCACATCCTCCCCCCGTTGATCTGGAATTTCGTCCCGAAATTCCGTGGTAGTAGCTTCAGCCTCAGCAGTGGTTGTGTTGGTTTCGAATAACTGGGGATACTTTTCTGTCATCTGGTCTTCGCGTTCCCAGGTGTACTCTGAGCCACGACGGGAGTTCCAACGAACTCGAACAAGAGGGATTCTCTTGTTTTTGAGGACCTTAACATCCCGGTCCGTGATTTCAACTGGCTCCTCGACGAACTGCAACCGCTCGTCGATAGTGAGTTCCTTAAAAGGAACTATGAGGGTCTCATCTGACAGGCACTTCTTCAGATTCGACACGTGAAATACATTGTGAACTGCACCGAGTTCAGCTGGTAGGTTTAACTTGTAGGCCACTTTGCCTATTTTCTCAACGATTTCGAACGGTCCGACATACCGCGGATTTAGTTTGCCCCGTTTGCCAAAGCGAACCACACCCTTCCAGGGTGAGACTTTAAGTAAAACCCGGTCCCCGACCTGAAATTCCAGTGGCTTCCTACGCTTATCCGCGTAGGCTTTCTGACGGTCGCGTGCTGCCGCCATGCGTTGTCGTATTTGCGCAATCTTTTCTGTGGCGTCCACTACAATCTCTAGACCCGTGATCTGACTATCCCCCACCTCTGCCCAACAGAGAGGTGACCGGCATTTACGCCCGTACAATGCCTCGAATGGAGCGGCTTGTATGCTGGTATGATAACTGTTATTGTATGAGAACTCCACCATAGGGAGGTGCTTTTCCCAGCCGTTGCCGAAATCAATAACACATGCCCGAAGCATGTCTTCAAGAGTTTGGATCGTTCGCTCAGACCGCCCATCCGTCTGAGGATGATACGCTGTGCTCATGTCTAACCGTGAGCCGAAAGATTTATGCATCGCTTGCCATAGCTCTGACGTGAATCGTGCATCCCGATCCGAAATGATAGAGGTGGGCACCCCGTGCCTCAAAACAACTTCTTTAAGATAAACGTCTGCGAGAGTGGAGAACTTATCCGTTTCCTTTATAGCCAGGAAGCGTGCAGATTTGGTGAGTCGATCCACGATCACCCATATGGTATCATTCCCACGCTGGGATCTGGGTAGGCCTGTAACGAAATCCATGGAAATTTCTTCCCATTTCCATTGCGGTATCTTGGGTTGCTGAAGTAGGCCCGCTGGTTTCTGATACTCCACTTTGACTTTTGCACAAGTCAAACACTTGCCGACGTAAGTAGCGATGTGGGCTTTCATGCTAGGCCACCAGTATGTAGTTCTGATGTCATGGTACATTTTATCCGAACCTGGGTGTACCGAGTAGCGAGACTTGTGTGCTTCATCCATCACAAGCTCTCGTAGGCCGCCATAGAGTGGGACCCAAATACACCCCGTTACATAGTAGGCACCGTCTTCCTTTTGTTCCATTCGTTGCCTTGAGCCGCGTAAGGCTTCAGCTTTGACGTTGTCGGGTTTCAATGCTTCGATCTGAGCAGTTCGTATCTGTGCAGGAAGACTGGACTGAATGGTGAGTTGCAAAGCTCGTACACGCCTAGGTGTAGTATCTTTCCGACTGAGGGCATCAGCCACAACATTGGCCTTGCCTGGATGGTACTTGATGGCGCATTCGTAATCGTTCAGTAGTTCGACCCATCTTCGTTGTCGCATGTTCAAATCCTTTTGCTTAAGGATATGCTCGAGACTCCTGTGATCGGTGTAAATCGTGCACCTGGTACCGTACAGGTAGTGTCGCCATATCTTAAGCGCGAAAACAACAGCTCCCAGCTCTAAATCGTGCGTCGTTTAGTTTCGTTCATGAACCTTGAGTTGACGAGAAGCGTAAGCAATAACCTTATCTCGTTGCATCAATACACACCCAAGACCCTGTATCGACGCGTCACAATAAACCACAAAGTCGTCCGTGCCCTCTTGCAATGAGAGAATAGGTGCGCTGCAAAGCCTATCCTTTAGGTACTGGAAAGCGGTTTCCTGAGGCTCTCCCCAGCGGTAGGTGACACCCTTCTGTGTCAGTAGCGTGAGTGGTTGCGCGATCTTGGAGAAGTCTTTGATGAATCGCCTGTAGTAGCCCGCCAAACCCAAGAATTGGCGTATTTCCGTTGGTGTACGCGGTGCAGGCCAGTTCCTGATCGAATCTACCTTGGATGGATCGACATGAATCCCATCCCTGTTCACCACATGGCCTAAGAAGTGGACTTCACGAAGCCAGAAGTCGCATTTGGAAAACTTGGCGTACAATTGCTCCTTTCGAAGAAGTTCCAAAATCAATCGTAGGTGTTGTTCGTGCTCCTCTTGACTCTTGGAGTAAATCAGAATGTCGTCGATGAAGACAATTACAAACTTGTCTAAGTACGGCTTCAACACCCTGTTCATCAGATCCATAAATACGGCAGGCGCATTCGTTAACCCAAATGGCATGACAAGAAACTCGTAGTGACCGTAGCGAGTTCTGAATGCGGTTTTGGAGACGTCCTCATCCCAGACTCTCAGCTGATGATATCCTGACCTCAAGTCTATCTTGGAGTAGTAACTCGACCCCTGCAACTGGTCGAATAAGTCATCTATACGCGGAAGAGGATAACGGTTCTTCACCGTCACCTTGTTCAGTTCACGGTAGTCGATGCACATCCTGAAAGTGCCATCCTTCTTTTTCACGAAAAGTATTGGAGCTCCCCAAGGTGATGAGCTTGGACGAATAAAGCCCTTTTCCAAGAGCTCTTGTAACTGCTTCGACAGCTCTTCCAGTTCGGTTGGAGCTAAACGATACGGTGCGTGGGCTATTGGTGCGGCTCCAGGAGCTAACTCAATCTGGAATTCGACTTGGCGGTGAGGCGGTAAACCGGGTAAATCTTCAGGAAACACCTGAAGAAAGTCACGTACAACTGGAATATCCTCCAGCTTCTTTTCCTTTGTTGATGCGTCAGTGACAAGTGCCAGAATTGCAGTGTGCCCCTTTCGTAAACATTTCTGCGCCTTTAAGAAAGAGATGATGCCAACCACAGCACCACTCTTGTCGCCTTGAACTTCGAGAGGTTCTCGACTAGAACGAGGAATACGAATGATCTTTTCCTTGCATAAAATCTCCGCGTGATGCTGGGATAACCAATCCATACCGATGACGACGTCGAAACTACCCAAAACTATGGGTATAAGATCAATCGAGAAGGTTTGACCAGATAAAACGATGCTACAACCCTTGATTACATGTGCGGCTTCTACACTTTTACCATTTGCTAACTCTACGACATGTTTGGTGTTTAGGGGTGTTGGTGTACGTTTTAACAATTTACTCATTTTCAAGGACATATAACTTGTATCAGCACCCGAATCAAATAAGACAGTAACATAAATATCGTCGAGAAGAAACTTACCCATAACCACATTGGGATCATTCATTGCGTCGCCCCGACCTAGCACAAAAGCACGACCCCGAGCTTCGTTGCCATTGTTGTTGTTGTTTCCCCCGTTGTTGTTGTTCCCGTTGCCCTGGTTATTGTTGTTGTTGCGATTCTGGTTCTGGTTCAATTGAGGGCAATCACGTTTGAAGTGGCCTTCAGCCCCACACTGGAAACACCCCCGGTTTCCTCGTTGTGGCTGCTGCTGCTGGTTCTGTGGAGCTGGCTGTGGGAGTTGTTGGTTCTGATTTGCTGGCCGTGAACTTCTACAATCCTTAGCCTCATGACCCATCTTGAGGCATCTTTGACAACGTTCCCTGCGACGCCTTCCACTGTGATGTTTGTTGCACCTATTACACCATGGGTGAATTCCCCGATATCCACCCTGCCCCTGACTGCCTGATGATTGCTGATTCGGACTCTGGTAGTCATTTGTCTTGCGCTGCTGTGCTTGTGATTGAACAGAAACCGATCCCTTGCTGGAATCCCCCTCCCATTTTCTCTTGTTGTCACTGGGAGTAGCAGAAATAGTGACAGCAGTAGTGGTAGCACTGATGCGTTTTGGCAGCTTGTTCTGTTCCACTGCCTGATCGGTGAGTCGATGAGCAAGACGTTGAATGTCTTGGATGTTGTTGAGGTTAGCCGACGTCACGTGGCTCTGAATCTCTGGCGCAAGCCCCTTAAGATACAACTCGATGCGCTTAACTGGAGGGTCCACCATCGTTGGACATAAGATGGCCAGTTCATTTGACCGTTTCGTGTAAGCCTCAATCTCTGACCCCGTCATCTTCAAGTGGTATAGCTCATTCTCCAACTTGTGAATGTCGTCTCGTGTGCAGTACTCACGTTTAATCAATTCCTTGAAATCCTCCCAAGGTGTGGCGTTAGCAGCTGCCAACCCTAGGATCTGTACTTGCGCGTTCCACCAGGTGAGCGCAATCCCTTCCAACGTGCCAGTGGCATACTTGACCCTGCGAGCCTAAGGGCATTCGCACATTTCAAACACTGACTCTAGCTTCTCAAACCAATGGAGGAGTCCCACTGCCCCCTCGGTGCCACTGAAAGTGCTTGGACGACAGTCCATGAAGTTCTTGAAAGTGCAGACAGGCTGCTGCGCGTGTTGACCTATTGTGTACGAATAGGACAAAGTTAAATGCGAGAGTTAATGTAGGATCTAAAGATCCTAGTGTGAGTCTATACTGCAGGGTATACTACCTGCTTGAGTAGCTGCAAGTGCCGCAGCAATTTGTTCATTAACGAAAGCCGTCAGCTGGGCTTGTGTCATGTTAATTCGTCCGGCCATTGATCTTCACATCAAAGGCAACATAAGTGAGAAAGGTTCGCGAATAGTGCGATGACAGAAGAGTGTAAGCACATAGGTGTTCTCATGCAATAGCAAGTAATGAACAGTGTAATCTAAGCATACTACGAGCAAAGTTCTATGCATTTCTAGCAAGTAGGCAATAAACATAAACCTTATTACCTAGAATGTTGAGTCTTGCACGTGGAGCGAAGCGTCGTTGTGGATCGTTGTAAGCACTGTTCTGGTTATAGTCTGGTTTTAATAAAAACGTTTTTCCCATATTAAAACCAAGTTCTCTATAACCAATGGCTCTGATACCAATCTGTCACACCCCCAAAATCCACACGCGGAGTACCACCGCTTGGAGGCGTGACATGACCAGGATCAAGCCATCAATCATATTGAACATAGCATAATATAAATAAGATAGTTCGTAAAACCCAATTCAATACAATTGATGTTCTAAACCAAACATAATATCAATAGCGGAAGCGTAATAATGAAAATCCAAAGTAATGTTAAGTTTGATTGTTTTAACATGGCATCCACGATCCATGCTCCACAACGACCTGCTCCTCCTAGTGCAAGCTCCATAAGTACCTAAGGTCCTGCAAGGCATGCAGCAGAGAGTCAACAACTAGTTGAGCGAGTTCACAGTGTATAGTTCAGTAATAGTAATAGTATGAATAGCATTATGTTCGTTCGTTGTGTCATGTATCGTAATGGTTTCCATCGCGGCCTCCCAGGCAGGTATGCGAAGATTAGGGGATGTTCTTCCCAAGTATTCTAGACTAGGTTTATTTGTATCGCGGCCTCCCAGGCAGGTATGCGAAGATTAGTAAATTTAGTTCGCGGCCTTCCTAAGGCAGGTGTGCGAAGTCAGTCATAATATCGCGGCCAACCCTTGGCAGGTGTGCGAAGATCAGTTCAATAAGTGTTACTAGTCTAGCCGTATCCTGTCGTTAGGTTCTATCATCTGAGTATATACAATAAGTCATCCAATCCCATTCCCACCCGGGAAACCCCATGCCTTGGCTGTGTGAACTCACCTTGGTTTGCTCGGTATGCTAAGTTATGCGCTCACCAGAAATCAATCAAGTCCTATAGTACGCACGTATGTATAATCAGTTCACGTTCGTAACATTTCGCATGCAATCAATATCAGAGAGTGTTTTTGACAGTTGATATCATATAACACACATTAGTTAATCATGTTCAAACAATCCATGTTATGCATAAAGGTCTTTTTTTTTGTAGTTTATTCTAATATGACCATCCAGTAATTCACTTAACAGAATTAGCATCCAAATCAGAACTAACAAACCGATTGGGTTTACAGAACTAACAAGGTTAATTAACTAACAGAGTTAATAACCAATAGAGTTACATAACGTTAACAGAGTTCATGGAATAACAGAATTAATCCACTAAATTGGAATACTAAATAAATAAACAGAGTAAGTCAGTTAACCCAGTTAACAACTTAACAGAGATAACATCTACCCGGACTGATAATTAACTGAGTTTGCTGAACTAACAGGGTTAATAAGTTTAACAGTTTTAACGTGCCACAACACTCAACGAAAACATGCATTCGGCGAAAACACATGTTGGCGAAATCACTATGGCCGAAAACACACACATGGGCCGAATTTACTATATGGGCCGAAAACCATTTGGGCCGAAATCACTGATTGACGAAAACACCTGGGTGACGAAAACCCAAAGTGTTTTCGTTGGGGGGTAGTGTTTTCGTCGGTCACCATAACATCAACAACAGTCACCTAAAACAATAATCAGTATTACGAAATCATTCAATCATCAATCATCTGCAAGTTGTTATGATCATTCAGTAACAACATATGTGTACAAGAATCTTAATCTGACAATTATCTAATATCTACCATCATACCAAGATCATCGATATGAACAAGATTATAAGGCCCCTGAACATACAAATCAATCTGATCATATCATCAGATTACTAGGATCCCTAACACACAAACAATTCAATTCACATGCTCACTATCGTTACGTGCTAACAGTTAATACATAAAGCTAACAAATAATCAAATGATTTCACACAATAATCATAACTAAACGATTACTAACCCAAACATGAGAGACGGTAAATCGATCAACGTATCAGACTCGAGTGCTCACGGCTGCCGTTAGATTACAAAGGAAAGCGAGAGAGAATGAGAGGTGATTAGGGTTTGCCAATTATCGATTTCGTGCACGAAGTTAAAACAAATTCTTTTATTCAATCATTACTGGGCCGAAGCCCACTGTTGTTTTCGTTGGCTTCATGGTGGACGAACACATGAAGTGTTTTCGTGAGGTGTGTTTTCGTGAGTAAAGGGTTTTCAGCCAAAGGTTTCATTCTAATAATTATACAATCATATATTATGTAATACACATACACACACATAATATACACATCACGAATAACACGTATATTGCATCTCAAATAGATATATAAGGCACACTTTGCAAATTAATTAAGTACAAGGTTAAGTCGAATAACGAACTTGAAAACTGGGGTTGTCACACTTTAACTGAAGAAAGCTGGGTGAACGCTATGCAGGAAGAGCTGCAGTAGTTCGAGAAGCTGGGAGTATGGAGATTGGTAGATCTTCCTGAGAATCAGAAGCTGATAAAGACAAAATGGGTCTTTAAGTGTAAAAGAGATGATAGAGGAGTGATTGTAAGAAATAAAGCACGATTGGTAGTACAGGGTTTCAGTCAGCAAGAAGGCATTGACTTCACGGAAGTGTATGCACCTGTTGCTAGACTCGTGGCGATAAGAATCTTCCTGGCATTCGCGTCCTGGAAAGGATTCAAAGTCTACCAGCTAGATGTGAAATCTGCATTCCTATACGGCAAAATCAAAGAAGAAGTGTACGTTGGACAACCGCCGGGGTTCACAGATCCAGTACACAAAAACAAAGTCTATCTTCTCGACAAAGCGCTTTACGGATTACACCAGGCCCCGAGAACCTGGTACGAGACGCTTTCCCAATATCTGCTGGCCAACGGGTTCACCAGAGGGACGGTGATAGTACGTTGTTTACAAAAGATGTTGCAGGGCATCCATTGATCGTGCAGATTTATGTTGACGATATCATCTTTGGATCGGCAAATGATGATTTGTGTAAAGAATTTGAGAAAGTGACGAAAAGAAAGTTTGAAATGAGTTCGATGGGGGAGATGAAGTTCTTCCTAGGGATACAGGTGGAGCAAATGCCCGAAGGAATCTTCATTCATCAAACTGAACACGTGAACGATGTTCTGGAAAAGTTCAACATGTCTAAATCTACTCCAACATCAACCCCCTAGCTCAAAATCACGGAATCTGTCCGGATGAGAGTGGAGAGAAAGTGGACGAGACGTATTACCGGTCGATAATTGGATCTTTGATGTATCTTACTGCTTCCTGCCCAGACATCATGTATCCAACCTGTTTATGCGCCCGATATCAGTCCAGCCCAAGACAGTCACATCTGACGATCGTGAAACGCATTTTACGGTATTTGAAAGACTGCCCAAGCACCGGCTTGTGGTGTCCTAAGTCTGGTGACTTCTCTCTCATAGGTTATGCTGATTCGGATTTTGGTTGCTACAAGCAAAATGCTAAGTCCACCACTGCTGGCTGTCAGTTCTTCGGAACTCGACTAGTAACCTGGCAGTGCAAGAAACAAACCTCAGTCGCTCTCTCTACATGCGAGGCTGAATACGTTTCGGCCTCCAGCTGTTGTTCTCAGATCCTCTGGATCCAACATCAGATGAGGGACTTTGGTTTGCAATTCTTGAACATGCCTATATTTGTGGACAATGAGGCAGCAATAAACACAACAAAAAACCCGGTTCACCATTCTAAAACAAAGCATATTGAAATACGCCATAATTTCATCCGTGATTGTCACGAGAAGAAATTGATTCGAATTGAACATATACACACCGATGATCAGAGGGCTAATTTTTATACCAAACCTTTTGATAGAACAAGATTTAACTATCTTTTAAAATTAAATGGTTTGAAAAATTTGTTTTCTGGGAGGGTAATTGAATGTGAAACCGAGGAGGACGGCGATCTGAAGTGATCCACGTCATGTTGTCAAATTTTGTACAGTTTATTTTCTGCTTTTGATAAAACCAAAAACACAAAAATATGTTTTTGTTTTTAGGGGAGAAAGTTTGCAGAAAATCCAAAAACATGATAAAATTTCAAAATCCAAAAACATTGAAAAACTGAAAAAGAGTTTGTGTAAAAAGGGGAAATGATAGTACATCAGCTAGACAGATACAGTATGCTAAAGAATTGTATAGTTAAAAATGTGTTAAACAGTCTTGCTGATGATGTGCTGATAGGTTTTTACACATTTAGTAAATTTGTTTGGGATATAAACATACAATAACAACTTGCTTTTACGTGGGGAACATCTCCAGGATATATAGGTAATCCCTGAAATCTCGTTTGAAAGATCCTATTTCTGACATACTAGGTCTTTGTACGTGATGATATCTGGGGTATTATACTAGGACTTCTGATTTTGCGAAAGCAATAGCCTAGTCCTCGTATAATACTCTGCACAACTTTAGTAATAAAGCATCCCCTAAGCATAAAAAATGATGAAACATTGCAAAATGCTAATCATGTGTTGTTGTAAAAAAGATTCCCAAAGGGAACCCACCGAAAGTCGAGCCATCATCTCTCTGTACGAACGGAAGTTCTAGCCGGAGCTCTCAGGGCCTCGCATTCACCCAATACAGATATCATTAGTGTGCACTCACCTGTAAGACTGAATATAGTGATCTGGATACGGGAGTATATTCTGAGGTGGGACACGCGTAAAATTTTAAGATCTTAAAACACTAAATCTGTATCCTGAACAGATTGAAAATTGTGTGAAATTTAAGAGGATCAGTATATCGACAATCAAAGCGAATTGTTTAATGCTTAAAATGAAATTAAAGCTTAACGGTACTTGTGTCTTGTCAACAGCTGATATGATCCTCTAACACGCTCACCAAAAATAGTGTATGTACAGTTCATTGCTTATCAAAAATCCAAGAAGATTGTCTGTTTGTTTAGCATTTTATAAAATCCAAAAGGCTTTGATTTTCATTTTATTTTCGACAACGGATGTTGGGGATCTAATAATCAAAGTCTTATGTGCTGAACATGTTTGGATCATGAGGGTTGGGTACGCAGATGATTGAGAAAAAGTGATTGGTAATTGCATGAAAGTGTTAAAGTTCATTAATTTGAACTGAAATCTGTTTTAGAAAATCAGCATCTTCATAAATTGGTCAGCCAAGGTCACTAACTTGGACTTGGCAGGCTAAACAGTTGACCAAGGTCATTAACTTGGACTTGGTTAACTGGGTGTGACGGTAAAATGTCAAAAAGTTAATAAAAAAATTTTGAAAATTTTTGAAAAATTGCCATTTCAAACGAAATGACTATTTCGTACGAAATAGCCATTCCGTTTGAAAATTGATTTCGCTTGAAAAAGTTATTTCGCATGAAAATGCCTCAGTGCCTATTTCGTACGAAATAGGTAGGTCTATAAATAGGTGGACTGATTTCGCTTGAAGGCATCAGTTCCATCATTTCGCACCAAACCTCTGTCAAAGCGATTTCACGCGAAAACACCAGAATCATTGTTTCTTGTCGAGATCTTGCCTGTTTGTTGTTCATATTCAAGATTTAAGTTGGTTTGCTCAACTTAGATCATGGGAAAGGCGTCGAATGTTCAGTATGATCCACTACACAACATTTGTTGTGTTTATGATAAGGAGATACCAAAGATGGCTGAATTCACAGGTATTCTAGAGTTCATGGAAAGGTTACCGATACAGAAGGCTTTAACAAATCAACATCTTGTTTTTCGGTCCCATATTGAACATTTCTGGAAAAATACAACATATGACGAAGAAAACAAAACAATAAATTCGATTGTGAACTTGAATGACCACGATAAACCGATCATCATCACAGAGCAGCTAGTACGTGAGGTGTTAAACTTTCCGGATGATGAGAATTCTCGGACAAAGTTTCCAGAAAAAATGGTAAAGGGGTGTATGCTAAGGATGGGTTATAGTGGACCACTTAACAGTGCAAACTACTTGAAGTCATGTTTTTCAAATCCTTACAAGTTTCTTATACATTCAGTGTTGCATGCTCTCAGTCATAGGAAGGGAGGTTATGATGTGATGCAGGATTATCAAATGAACATGGTGACGACACTTGTGTTGAATAAGAAGTATAACTTTTCAAAGATTGTGTTTCATTACATGAAAGAGAACATTACATCAAAAAGCAAGACTTGGATCTATCCACGATTTGTACAAATGATACTGGATCATGCTTATCCAGATCTTGAGAAAAATGAAAATAATGATTTGTTGGTGCAGTTCCACATGGATAATGATATGCTGAAAGTACTGGCAAGATATCACAAAAATCATCCGGAGCTAATGAAAAAAGTTGAATTCTTTGGGTTCATCAAAGACAAAAATTATAAAGATCTAGATCCGGTTGATAATCAAAGATGGAGAAACGACGAAGAAATGAAAGAAGCAAGTTATGCAGCGGAGTTGAAGAAGCTTGCTAACTTCAAAGAAACTCACAACGAGTGGTTTGTGAAAGAGGAGAAGAAAAAGAGGAGCAGAAAAGCAACTCCTAAAGTACAAGTTGAGGAGGGTTCATCTTCGCAACCAAAGAAGCGACAAAAGAAGGTTGTTGAGACTATGCTGGTAGATGAATCAGAGGAAGAAGATGAAGCTGTTGATGAAGGTAATGTTGAAGGAGATCAAGTCCATTTATCTCCTGGATCTGATCGTCCATTGAAAGCTCTTAAAGAAAGCTTTAAAGCTGATAAAGCAGCCAAAGCAGCCGGTGAAGAAGGTGACGATGTAGAGAAAAGCTCATCAAGTTCATCTGAAGAAGAAATTGATGAAACTGAACGTGCAAAAAGAATTCAGGCTGAAGTAGAGAAAGAGAAACAGCTAAAGAGAAAGAGGAGAGAGGAAAAAGAGGATGATTTGTACAATCCATCTCCTGAGCATGTTCTAGAATCTCAAACACCTCCATCATCTGGTGGTAGGAAGAAAGCTAGTGCAAGAAAACGTGTTATTTCTCCTAAAGCAGCAAGAAGAAAGTTGGTTGTTAAGTTACCAAAACCAAAACCACCTACACCACCAAAAGAACCTACTCCACCACCATCACCTCCACCACAAACTGAACAACAATTATCACCACCACATCTATCACCACCACATCTATCACCACCACATTTATCACCACCACATCAAACACCAATCCAAGAACAACCTGTTATCACTTTGCAACATATCTTTCAAACACCACCATCTACACAACCACAAGTTCAAACCACTCCTGGATCTTCTGGATACATAGATTTTCCTCATATTCCAGTGAATATTCCTCTTGAAGACATTGGTGATTTCAGCTTTGCGAGTGATGAGCAAGTAAAGCAGTTGGAAAAGAAAATGGAAGAAGTATTGGTTGAGAACAAGAAGTTGGTGGATCGTGAGAAGAAATTTGAAAAGCATGTTAAGTCTGTGGAAGCTGAGAATTCTTCATTGTTAAAGAAAGTCGAAGCTGATCAGGCAGAGATTGATATTATGAAAGTGAGAATTATAGAGTTGGAAGAAGAGAAGACTCGCAGAGACGAGCAGAATGAATACTTCAAGCTAAAGAACAAAGAGCTGGAAGCTATTAATGCGAGAAAAGAACATGAAATGTATATGATAAATAAAGTGTTAGAAAGTGTGATCGGGAAGTCTGTGGAACAAAAATTTGAAGAAATCCAACTTGAAGAAGTTAGAGCCCGTCGTCAAGCTGAGATTGATGCTGAGATGAAGAATAAGGGTAAAAGTGTTGAAGGTACTTTTGAAGTTACTGAAAGGGCGATTGTTCCATCTGTTGTTTCTGAGTCACCTGTCCAAAATCCTCGTCCTATATCTGCAGTGTCTGGTATTTTTGAAGAGGATGTGTTAATTGATGATGTTATTGATGATGACGAAGATGTCGAGGAAGATGATGATGAAGAGGATGATGATGAAGATAAGACAGATGATGCAGATGATGTATTTTCTGCGAGTAGTCATAGTGACGATGATGATGATGATGATGATGACGATAGTTAAGGTGGTACAGGCATTAAAGTTACCGAAGCATCAAATGAACAAAATGTCGATGATTATCTTCGTGATGATGCGAATGAAGAGGCTGAGGATGCTAAAGGTGAGGGGGAGAACGTTGATGATCAAAATGTTGAAAGTGAAAGATTGATTTTGCGTCTAGAGCCTGATGTTGAGGAAGGTGAAATCAGGCATACGTATACGATGGCTTATATTATCAAGATGACGCAAATTGATGATCCTAATTTCAAGTTTGACTTTGAAGATGAATTGAATGCATTTGATATCAACTAACAACCAGATTATCAGTACAAGTATGTTGAAGAGGCCGACAACTATGATAGAGTTGAGGTTGATGATTGTAGTGATGAAGAAAGTGTGAATGCTGATACTTCAAACTTTCCAATGCTGGTTGAGTTTTTCAGTCAAGAAAACATTGATGAAATAAGAAGGAAAGTTGAAGAGTGTTTGAAAGATAAGAATTTTGATGGAACTACGAAGGATAAAGTCGTAAAGAGAGGAAGAAATGGTTCAGAAAAGACACAGAAAGAAAGTTTAAAAGGCCATTGAAGTTTTATAAGAGAGACAGGGATGTGTCACTGGGGGATATTATTAGTTGGGGCTTTCTGCCATAAGTGAACGTGTATGCAATCAGAAGAGAATATGGGGTGCAGTATTTTGAGTACATTCAGGATATCATGTCCTTACCCTGGTGGGATGTTGAAGAACTCTCAAAAGTTAGAACATTGGATTATCCTGTAAGAAAGCATGATGTGCCTATCTGGGGTCTGATGAAATTTGAAGCCTTCAGAGGATTCAAACACTGGAAACCTCACTATCCGAAGAAAGTGAAGAGGGTAGATCCAGAGACTGGAATTGAAGAAACGATCTTGCATGTATAGAAGCCTAAAGTGATTAAGAATATTCCAGTACCGAAGATGGAGCAAGATTTTCATAAGGGGTTTGTGTATTCGGTATACAACTGTTTGTCAACTGAAGCTGTGATCACCTACAGAGCTGAAAACGAAGTTAGACACATTCATGTGTATGATCCTTTATGGTTGGTGAATTGCTTAGCAAAAGATATTGAATGTTTGTTTGTTAACAAGATTGGGTTTAAAGCTGAAGATAAAGACCAAGCAATGCAGTTTCAAAAGGTTGTTTCCATCTGCTTCCAGAAAGGAATCAATGCTGAGAGTAAATGGTCATCTAAGTGGCGAAAAATTGAAAAAGATGAAGCGTTGAAGGCTGAGAAGGAAAGAAAAGCTCGTGAAGATAAAGACAACATGCTAAGGCATACTGTTGTACAAAGAATGGCTGCTGAAGAGAAATGAAAGGTTGAAGAGAATGAAAAGCTTAGGAAGTTGCTGATGAGAAAGCCTAAGCCAAGGGAAGAAAAGTTCAAGTCATTGTGAAGCAAGTACTGAAGACTCCGGCAATATCCAAGGGGGAGTTTGTTGGTGCATGATGTCTATAGCCTACGTCTACAGTCTAGGTCATGTTGATAGCTTGTAATAGGGTTAATTATGTCAAAATGTAATGTTTTGTATGTTTGAAAGTCATTTCGCACGAAATAGCATGTGGCTATTTCGTACGAAATCAATGTTTGCTATTTCGTGCGAAATCAGTTGCCTATATATAGGCTGTCTTGGATTTTCATTTGGTACGAAATCAGTTGGTGTGTAACGAAGTGCTGCCCAATTTTCACCGTGTAATCAAGTTGAATATCAATGAGAAACCTGTTTTAAGTATAATTCTCTGTTTCTACACCTTTCTATCACTGATTCTCAGTTGTTTGACTGTTTCCGCCTTTCAAACAGCTTAGTATTGACTCTGAACGACTCATATAGGTCGCAAAACGATCCTACAAAAATATATCTATAAGAACCCCATGTATTGTACAGAATAAATGTAATTTTATATACCAAATAATAAAAAAATATCTCTAAAACTCATGTGTATTACACGGGTTGAATAAATGTAATTGTATAAACTAAATAATAAAAAAGTTATATCTTTATAAAACTCGTGTGTTGTACGGTTTGAATAAATCTAATTTTATATACTAAATAATAAAAAAAAGTTATATCTTTAAAAACACTGTGTATTACACGGGTTAAATAAATCTAATTTTGTAACCCTGTGTATTACACCTGTTGGATAAATGTAATTTTATAAACTAAATAATAAAAAAGTTATATATTTATAAATCTCGTGTATTATACGGGTTGAATAATCTAATTATATATACTAAATAATAAAAAAAGTTATATCTTTAAAAACACCATTTATTACACGGGTTAAATAAATGTAATTTTGTATAGTAAATAATATGCTATTGGATTCTGTTAAAAAATCATAAACTTGGTTTAGTTTAAATCGAATCATAAACTTGGTTAAGTTTAATTCGAATTGATTAGAACCACAATTTGAAAAATCAAAAACAATTATATTATTCCTTTATCTTTCTATTTAGTGTTTTTTAAAGTTTGGTCTAATGTCTAATAAGTTATTTTGTATATTTTGTTTGTACTTTAAATTTTTTGATATGAACGTATTATTGTGTTTTTTTAAGTTTAAGATTATTGTTTTATGCTATTATTTAAAAAGAGTAAATTACGATTTTGGCCCCTGTGGTTATATCAGTTTTACTCTTTTATTTCAAAAGGAATCTTTAAAAAGAGTAAATTACGATTTTGGCCCTGTGGTTATATCAGTTTTACTCTTTTAGCTCATAAAGGAATTTTTTAACATCTGAGCCTCCAACGTCTTTTTTTCTAACCCTTTTGGCCCCCAACGTCTTTTATTCTAACCTTTTTGGCCCCTAAAAGTAAATTGATGGAGTTAGTGTTAGGGGCCAAAATGGTTAGAAAAAAAGACGTTGAGGGCTCAGTTGTTAAAAGATTTCTTTTTGAGCTAAAAAGGTAAAAGTGATATAACCACAGGAGCCAAAATCGTAATTTACTCTTTAAAAAATATCTTAAATTTATAATTTAATTTTGAAGATAATATTTTATTAGAAAAAATAGAATGATTCTATCCGACATTAAAAGTAAGATAAGATTTAATATTAATTGATTATTTATTATTTGATTAATTGATATAAGATAAGTATGAAAAGGCGGGAAGTTAAAACGTAGACGCCTTCAGTGAATGACACGTATCAGTTATTGGTTTCTTTTATTATATAGTATTGATTTATATTTATACCACTAATTATTATATACCAATTATTAGTAACTTTTGTACACATGAGGGTGTTATACCACATGCTTTGGGTGGTTTTCAAAAAATAAAAAAAAACTTTGAATTTTTACTTTTGTAGATGCACTAATGTATGTAGCTTTCGTCTGTATGTAGTCTATTTTGTGCTGTTAGTGTCGTTGTATAGTTTTGTATGTGTTTTATATTATATCTGGGATGATACAGTACTAAACGTGTTTTGTAAAGTCCATCCGGACGGATGGACAGGGTCATCTAGACGGATGATCATCCGGTCAGCTGATGGTCCGGATGATCATCTGGTCGGCTGATGGTTTCTCCCAGTCAGAGCTCGCCTGTAAATAGGAGACATGGGTCTCACTTGTATCAAACAGTTCTGATCTCAGAGGCGAAGCTCTTGCATTTTCTCACCAAAACTTTGTACTTTCTACTATTTCTAATGAGAATGGAAGCTTGGAACTGCACATTCATTGTTGATCTTACTCCTACACCGCGATTGGATTCCGCACTCTCGTGGTGATCGCAGATCTGACCTGAGCGAGTTCATACGAGCCGAATTCATGGTCCTCACAAATGGTATCAGAGCTTGGAGGTCGGATTCGGAGAGGATCGACAGCGATTTACTAGCTGATTCTATTGGAGATTTCATCTGATTCTTCATCTATTTCTTGATTTCATCTTAGTTCTTCCTTCTCTCATCTCAAAACACCTTAAAATTCAAAATTGACTAAGATTTCATGGTTAAAATGGCCTAAAATTCACATATTATGTGCGCGATCTGTTAAATAACAATACTACAAAGTTTCACAGCAAAATTCGAACAAAATCGATCAAAAACCATGAATTTTGAGATAAAATGTGCTGACGTCACTCATTCGATCGGATAGTCATCCAACCGGATCGCATTGTTACTGAGTTCTTGTTAGTTGCTGACGTCATTACTCATCCGATCGGATAGTCATCCAACCGGATAAGAGTCTTTGTTGTTTGAAAGTTTGAGGTGGTAGCTTGTCGACTGACCATTCGATCGGATAGCCATCCGACACTTGTCCCATTTGTCACTTGATCATTTCATCCGGATAGCCATCCGGACGACTGATCATCCGATCAACTATTTTGTGCACTCAAGTTTGACCGAGTTTGACTTTTTCAGGTACTACAATCATGGGTGACGAGTTTCTAAACCCGTTCGGTGACTTTTTCGCCTACAACAGCACTGGAGCTACATCATCAGACGCAAATCCTAAAACAGCTACAAAAGCGATATCAGATTCGCTTAGCGTGGACAGCGCCTATGGCACGTATAGCAAACCACCGAAGCTTATGGCTATCGAGGACTACAACCGTTGGGCAAAACGTTTTGATGGTTGGTTGAGAGCCTTTGCTTATGATAGTTGGAAGTGTGTTTAAAATGGATACAATAATACAAGAAGTGATTATGAGAATTTACGAGATGATGAGCAGGAAGAATTTATTGTTGAGAAAAAAGCCATTGCACTTTTACACCAATCTGTACGAGACGACATTATCTCTTTAATCGATTACGAGAATGCAAAAGATTTGTTGGGTAAATTGGAGAAAAAGTGCACGGGTGGAGAGGAGATCGTTAAAAACAAGAAGTCACTATTGAAAAAAGAGTTTGATCTGTTTGCCTGCATGAAAAACGAAAGTGTTCGTCAAATGATAGAAAGGTTCTGCCATTTAAAAGCTGAACTGGACATATTCAATATTAAAAAGGATCAAGAGGAGGTAGTTGATAAGTTGTTTGAAGCACTACCAAACGAAAACGATTGGCAATATTTTGCATTGGTGCTAAAGAACACAAAGCCCATAAAAGATATTACATTGAACTGGTTAATTGAGAAGCTGGAGGGGCACGAGTTGGAGATCAAAAAGCTGAAAAAAGTGAATAATACACAGTATCAACAGAATGTAGATTTGTACTACAGAGGTAGCATGATTCCAAAAGCTTCGTCACCAAAGACTGCTTTCAGTGTTGAAAGTTCAAACACAGTTGTAAAAGAGAATTCAAGCAGTGGGTCTTCATCGAGTGGTTACGGGTATCATGGTACTGGTTCAAGTACACCTACATCGTCTGCATCAAACCCTCAGCAACCTCAAAGTGCTCCAAACGCTAACGTCTTTCAATGTAACATTGTCGTCAACCTCAACAACGCCCAGAACTTCAATGTAGAAACGGCTAAACAACAAATGGTGTTTCTTGCATCGATTTTGGAATCTTATGAAAGTCTCGTAGCTTGGAAGATTGGTAACACGAATCTTACTAAAGAAGATTACGATCAGATTGACCCAGAGGAGATGGACCTTATAGATATCTGTTGGTGTATGGCTAGCGTTATTCACCGGGCACAGTGATTCATGGAGATCACAGGGCGACAGTCGATTGGGGGCCGTCAACAAAGTTAGGATTTGACAAGTCAAAGGTGACTTGTTTCAAATGTAAACAAAAAGGTCATTTCAAGAGGGAATGCCGAAATTCAGCCGCTGATGAAACTACGAATCCTTTTCATGATGACTACTATAGAAAAGCAGTTTATCATAGAAACCGTGAAGAACCACCAAAAATGAAGCAAATCGAAGACAATCCGAAAGATAAATCGAGAGCTCTTGCGGTGATTCAAGACGATGAAGGGTTCAACTAGAACAATTTTCTTCCAGAGGAAGATGCTGTTGGTTAAGCGTTCATGGCACAAGTCGAAACAAAATCAACATACAACTGAGAAAGAAGTCTGGCACAGAGAAAATATCAAAAAATGTATGAGGCCTTCAAAGAAGCTAAGAAAGCAAAAAGGTGGGATCCAGACAGGGTGCTACTTGGATCCGAAAGGAAATATCTGCATTAATCTGAAATCAATTGATTTCGAAGCTCTTGTAAAGTCGATTCCTTCATAAGAGGAGCAGATAAAAATTGGTGCAGAGAAAAGAGCTGAGAAGGAGAGATTGAGACAGGAGAGATATGAGGAATTTCTGAGGTCTAAGGAGTCTAAGAAGGTAGATGAAGGGATTATCGATGTTAAAGTAGAGATGACAGCCGAGAACTTAACAAAGATGGCGGACCAAGTCATGATGGCAAAGGCATTAGAGGTAGATTCCACATCCGCTTCTGAGTCTGAGTCGTCGGAAAAGGTCAGTTCTAGTGGTTCAGATAGTGAACCATGTAAGGCTGAAAATGCTAAGTCTGAAAGTGATCGCAGAAATTGCATGAAAGAGTGCAAAGTATGTAATATACACGAGTATCTCTCTCGATCGCAAATCCAGGAGCTGACAAATAAAATTAACATTCTAAACAGAGAAGTGATTGGACGAGACAAACTGGTAAAAAGTTCAACTGACAGAATAAATGAGTTAACTGAAAAAATTAAAACTGATGAAAATGATGTTGAGCATTTTCGAAAAGAAAATGAAAATTTGATGCTTGAGAACATAAAAATTTCTGAGGATTTTGACAAATTAAAAAGTACAATTAAAGATTCAGACGAACGAAACATTGAAACTCGTCAAGAAAACTCGGAATTATCTAGTGTTCTTCAAGCAAAAGAAAAATTAATAAATGTTCAACTGGATGAGATTGCGAATCTCAAGCTTCAGTATCAGGAAGCTAAAATTGAGAATGAGAGAATCAACTTGAAGCTGAACAGTTACACTTCTGCCAGCTTTGTTCTACAACACATAGTTCCTAAACCAATTGGACAGAACAAAGAAGGTGAAGATGTATATTGTGACAACCCAAGAGTTCAGGGCCTTTCCTTTTCGCGTCACTTGTTTCATAATCTTATTTTCGTAAATTGTTTTACATTGTATCGTGTGCTTGGAATATGAATGATTGAGAGTATCATTATGATCGGCTATTACAAGAAAACTTAGGAACAGGAATGGGTTAATGTTTGATGTTTGGTCATGTCTTGTGCACATCACACTCGATGAAAAACTTATAGCGACGAAAGGGGGTGTTTCATCAAAACAAATCCCCGGCGAAGGTGGTCTTTCGCCAGGAGGTCTTTCGCCATAAAGGGCTTCGGCCCAGACTGTACGCGGCCCAACCGTTACGGTTATTATGTTTGTAGAACTCTTGCAATTGGGAGACGTAACACATAAACCCTAATCCTCTCTATTTTGAACGGTGAACCCTCTTCTTCACTCTCCCAAATCGACGGCAGCATACCTTTGTCGAAGCTCCCTGCCTCCGAAACCTCTCATCTCTCTCGTCCTAATAGCCGGTAAGTGTGCTCACCAATTTGGTCATGTTTAATTGTGTGTTTATATGTCGAGTTGTATGAATACGAGTAGGATTAGAACATGATAGTGGTAATCGGTGATTTAGTATTGAGAATTGTGATGTGCGATTCCTGATTATGATTAGGTGAACTTGTACTACCTAGAACCATATTTAAATGGTATGAATTATGAGATGAATAATGTGTGAATTGAATATGATTATATGTAACTAGATGGTGAATTGTTATTGGGTTAATCATACTGTTCGATTTGTGTGTGTGTGTGTGTGCATGAATATCAATATTAAAATAGTAGGGACGCTTAGGGTTTGCAGGTCACCATAACCATCTAAGTTATCCACGGCGAAACATAGGTATTTCGCCACCTGAAGTTCCGATGAAACACTAGTGTTTCGTCAACTATAGCTCGACGAAAAAGGGTAGTCTTTCGTCACACCAGGCCTCGGCGAAACATATGTTTCGTCATATAGGGTATTTCGCCAAGAAGCTTGCATGGACAGTAGGTTATGATGTTTATATGATACTGTTAGCTAGTCTGGTCTGACTGAATTAAAGGGCGTGCGTTGGTTGTTGTTGATGATTCAGCGATGATTGATGGATATATGAATTGATCATAATTGATTGAAATAATTATGTAAATATGTAACGAATTTCCATGATTTAAGGTAAAGTGAAACTGATTGCACACTTACAGACTGTTTGTACTCAGATGCATAATGAAAAACAATTAGTGGTGGGCCGATCGCACACTAGGACATGGGTTATATGGTGGGTTTGGGCCACACATGCACACTTCGGCCACGAATTGATTATGTTAAGTAGGTTAGAAGATTAAGTCTTACAATCTTTGTTGGGCTTAACTTCAACTGGGCCGCACCAGTTTGGACTTCCGGAATGGGCTGTCAAGTTATGGCGGGCCTTAAACAGTTTCGATACAAGATTTTGTAATCAAATGACTATTGAGGGTTATGAATTATTGTTATTATATGCATGTTCATTTGAATGAGGATTGGACGGTTAATATGTGTTATTGTGATATCTGAACTTGTAATGTGAAAATACATATGGCCCGAATGCTCGTTGTAACTTGTGTGATAATGTGTGCCATACTTGCTTACCACTTGTGGAATATATACAAAGAATATGTGATTCTATGTAAACAAAACTGACTGTCATTGGAACCATATTAGGGTTTGGGGTATCCAACGATAAACAAGAAACTAATCTAACCGAGCAAACTAAGGTGAGTTCACTACTCTTTTTCCAAGCATGCGTTTCGGGGAGGAATGTCGGGTAATGGGTTTGACTGGAATGTTAAACCTCGGTTATTGGTTAATACACGTATATCTATCAATCAAGTCCCTCCTACCGATTGTTGCTTGTTGGGCAACGGGGTATTAGTTAATAGCGCTATTTAGGTTTGGCACCCTCACACCGCACCTAGTAGGTCGGGAGTGAACTAATGACCCCCATCTGGACCAATGCTATGATAGAGGCATTGGGGTTTAGGGCAAATAATCTGGAGCCATCGGCGGTATGCGTGTGACTAACAACATCGAATCCATGAAACGTTTTAATCTGGTAACTGGTATCTAAACACGTTAACAAACTTTGAACTCACCAGCGTCGTCTGACACACTTGTCTGCATGCTTGCAGGACTATAGGGTTGTAGCATTGGGAATTTGATGTCTGGAAGGCTGGAGTGGTCATGGGTCGAGATACATGGTATCGCAATACAAGTCTAATGGTTTTTGTACATGTGATTTATAAAACACTTAACAAATGAGTTATGCTTTCACTTTATACAATGAATTATATGTAACATTTTGTAACATTTTATGTTAATGAATGAAAGTTATATTTAAATATATTTTATGAGTTCAATGTGATTGGTGGCTAGATCCTGGTACGTCACACAACCCGCGGTGTTTCCGCAAGTGGTATTTTGGGGGTGTTTCCGCGATCATTTCATGTTGGAAATCTCACCCTGGGAGGGTGTGGTGCGCGTGGGAAGCGTGGCAAGCTTATTTTGCGTACGTTGAGTTATTCAGAATTCTGGAAAGAATCAGTCATGTCACCTACAAACTCGAGCTAACCGACAAATTGGGTAACGTACATGATATCATTTATGTCTCAAATCTAGGGCAGTGTTTGTCCGATGAAACGCTTGTGATACCCTTATTAGAGTCTGAGGTTAATGACAAGTTGCAGTTGTTGAGGAACCTACTGAAATCATGGACCAGGACGTCAAGATTAGTTAGCATAGTCAAATTCCAATCGTGAGAGTTCGTTGGAACTCAAGACGTGGACCGGAGTTCACGTAGGAACGCAATGATCGGAGTAAGCTCTAGTATCCTCAGTTGTTCAAACGGTTGTACCAACTTCTGATATCATTGGTGAATTTCGGGACGAAATTCCCTTTCAAGTTGGGGATGATGTGGCACCCTCAGAAAATCCACAGTCATCCTGATCCAACACCTTGTTGTTATGGATTACTTATCAAATTTCGGGACAAAATTTCTTTCAAGTTGGGGATGTTGTGACAACCCGAGAGTTCAAGGCCTTTCCTTTTCGCGTCACTTGTTTCATAATCTTATTTTCGTAAATTGTTTTACATTGTATCGTGTGTCTGGAATATGAATGATTGAGAGTAACATTATGATCGGCTGTTACATGAAAACTTAGGAACAGGAATGGGTTAATGTTTGATTTTTGGTCATGTCTTGTGCACATCACACTCGACGAAAAACTTATAGCGACGATAGAGGGTGTTTCGTCAAAACAAATCCCTGACGAAGGTGGTCTTTCGCCAGGAGGTCTTTCGCCATAAAGGGCTTCGGCCCAGACTGTACGCGGCCCAACTGTTACGGTTATTATGTTTGTAGAACTCTTGCAATTGGGAGACGTAACACACAAACCCTAATCCTCTCTATTTTGAACAGCGAACCCTCTTCTTCTCTCTCCCAGATTGACGGCAGCATATCTTTGTCGAAGCTCCCTGCCTCCGAAACCTCTCATCTCTCTCGTCCTAATAGCTGGTAAGTGTGCTCACCAGTTTGGTCATGTTTAATTGTGTGTTTATGTGTCGAGTTGTATGAATACGAGTAGGATTAGAACATGATGGTGGCAATCGATGATTTAGTATTGAGAATTGTGATGTGCGATTCCTGATTATGATTAGGTGAACTTGTACGACCTAGAACCATATTTAAATGGTATGAATTATGAGATGAATAATGTGTGAATTGAATCTGATTATATGTGACTAGATGGTGAATTTTTATTGGCTTAACCATACTGTTCGATTGTGTGTGTGTACATGAATATCAATATTAAAACAGTAGGGACGCTTAGGGTTTGCAGGTCACCATAACCATCTAAGTTATCCATGGCGAAACATAGGTATTTCGCCACCTGAAGTTCCGACGAAACACTAGTGTTTCGTCAACTATAGCTCGACGAAAAAGGGTATTCTTTCGTCACACCTGGCCTCGGCGAAACATATGTTTCGTCATATAGGGTATTTCGCCAAGAAGTTTGCATGGACAGTAGGTTATGATGTTTATATGATCATGTTAGCTAGTCTAATCCGACTGAATTAAAGGGCATGCGTTGGTTGTTGTTGTTGATTCAGCGATGATTGACGGATATGTGAATTGATCATAATTGATTGAAATAATTATGTAAATATGTAATGAATTTCCATGATTTAAGGTAAAGTGAAACTGATTGAACACTTACAGACTGTTTGTACTCAGATGCATAATGAACAACAATTAGTGGTGGGCCGATCACACACTAGGACTTGGGTTATATGGAGGGTTTGGGCCACACATGCACACTCGGGTCACGAATTGATTATGTTAAGTAGGTTAGACGATTAAGTCTTACAATCTTTGCTGGGCTTAACTTCAACTGGGCCGCACCATGTTTGGAGTTCCGAAATGGGCTGCCAAGTTATGGCGGGCCTTAAACAGTTTCGATACAAGATTTTGTAATCAAATGACTATTGAGAGTTATGAATTATTGTTATTATATGCATGTTCATTTGAATGAGGATTGGACTTTTAATATGTGTTATTGTGATATCTGAACTTGTAATGTGAAAATACATATGGCCCGAATGCTCATTGTAACTTGTGTGATAATGTGTGCCATACTTGCTTACCACTTGTGGAATATATAGAAAGAATATGTGATTCTATGTAAACAAAACTGACTGTCATTGGAACCATATTAGGGTTTGGGGTATCCAACGATAAACAAGAAACTAATCTAACCGAGCAAATCAAAGGTGAGTTCACTGCTCTTTTTCCAAGCATGCGTTCCGGGGAGGAATGTCGGGTAATGGGTTTGACTGGAATGTTAAACCTGGGTTGTTGGTTAATACACGTATATCGATCAATCAAGTCCCTCCTACCGATTGTTGCTTATTGGGCAACGGGGTATTAGTTAATAGCGCTATTTAGGTTTGGCACCCTCACACCGCACCGAGGAGGTCGGGAGTGAACTAATGACCCCCATCTGGACCAATGCTATGATAGAGGCATTGGGGTTTAGGGCAAATAATCTGGAGCCATCGGCGGTAAGCATGTGATTAACAACACTGAATCTGTGAAACGTTTTAATCTGGTAGCTGGTATCTAAACACGTTTACAAACTTTAAACTCATCAGAATCGTCTGACACACTTGTTTGCATGCTTGCAGGTCTATAGGGTTGTAGCATTGGGAACTTGCTGTCTGGAAGGCTGGAGTGGTCATGGGTTGAGATACATGGTATCGCAATACAAGTCTAATGGTTTTTGTACATTTGATTTATAAAACTCTTAACAAATGAGTTATGCTTCCGCTGTATACAATGAATTATATGTAACGTTTTCTAACACTTTATGTTAATGAATGAAAGTTGTATTTAAATATATTTTATGAGTTCAATGTGATTGGTGGCTAGATCCTGGTACGTCACACAACCCGCGGTGTTTTCGCAAGTGGTATTTTGGGGGTGTAACATATATTCTGATGGAACCGGGGTTTGGTATCACAAGGTTCCACCACCAATGAGAAATAACTTCACGAAAAAACAATCAGGGTTGGTTAATGAATCAGATTCAAGTGAGAAAAGTGATGCTGAAAAGTTACCAGATAACATTGATGTCACGTTTAACTCACAATCCGATGAAGATAGCATTTAATCTGAGGTTGTGAAGGATGTTGTTGAAAAAGTGTTAAAATCTGACAGTGATTCCACAAATGAAGATGATGATTGTTTCTTGAACAATTACATCCCGAAACCTAAGTCCCAGAACAACTTAGAGGAAGAACAGACTCTTGTCATGTACAAGATGAATCGTTCAGATAAGTTGTACTCTGATAAAGAGTTTCTATTTGAAAATATTAATGTGGATAAGCTGAAAAAGGTTTTCAAGTTAGTTGAAATTGATGTTTCTGATGTCAATGGTTTGTCAAGTTCAAAAAGGTTTTTGAACTTTCAAAGGGATAAGTCTTACTACAACAAACCTAGTGTACCACCACGTTTTCACAATAATAATCAAAACAGAGGGTTTGGTGGGCATAAGGGTGGTAAGAATTATCAGAGAAAGAACTTTCAGAAATCAAAGTTTGTTAAAAAGACAATATTTGTGAAGAGCTCAAGTTTAATGGCTAAACAAGAATCAAAAATCTTTTTGAAAACCAACGAAGAATTTCTAGTAAGAAAGTCTCACAACCGCAGACTGATGGTCAAAATCGGGTCGTCGACACCCGAATGTGCTTCAAATGTAATCAGCACAAAAATGCACCAATCAACGATCTAAGTCTGTGATTATCGAGAACTCCAAGAAGTCAAACGATGCTAAAGGAAAGACGCCTATGTTTGTTGAGAAGAAGATTCCTAAAAATGAAAATGCTAAAATCAATGCTAAACCGATTGAACAACCAGTCAAGAAAACTGAATCTTCCAAACGTTTTCCCCAAAAACAACAAACATGGACGCCCAAGTCACAAGTCAAGGCATCAACTAAAACAAAACCAAAGGTTTCTGAAAAGCAGAAGTCGTCAACCAAACCGGTTGCTAAAACTGTACCTTTGGATTTGTATCAGAAGCTTCAAAAACAAACTTCTTCGACCACACCGGGCAACAAGTATGTTCCGAAAAAGGTCCAACCATCTGGTCAACCTAAAAAGGATGAATTTTTCTTATACAAAGAGGTTGAGGTTGGAACCGAGATGAATTTGGAAATGAATGACAAAAACTTCCCACCACTTTACACAATCAAAATACACCTCAACATCAAGCTACCCGAGTCAAAGGAGGCTTGGGTTGGTTCATCATCAAACTAGGGCCATGATCCTATGTTCGTTTTCGCCCAGCTCTGATGATGCGCTCCTTGCTCGCGGAACTACATACCGGAAAAAGAAAAGGATCTCTCTATTACTTTGAGAGGAGAATCGTTGGTTTGAATAGCATTTGAAATGTGCAGGAGCTCCCAAGATCTGTTTCAAAGTGGATTATGGATAGTGGAGCATCCAGGCACATGACAGGGCGGAAGAGCCTACTATATGACGTTAGAGGGTTTAATGGTGGTTATGTTGGTTTCGCCGGAAACCAAGGTGGTCGAATTATTAGGGAGGGCACGTTATCCAATGGTGTCGTTTCATTCGAACGAGTTAACTACATACCAGAACTGGAGAACAATTTACTGAGCATCTCTCAAATTTGTGACAGAATGTACACAACGCATATTACCGACAAAGAATGTCTGATTCTGAAGCCGGGGTTTGTTATCCCCGAAGAATGGATCATCATGCGAGTGCCGGGGAAAATGATCTGTACGTTCCTGACATGAGTGTTGCTACAACAACTTCAGGTCATCCTCAGTGTTTTGTGTCAAAAGCTACCGAGAAGTAGTCAGTGTTGTGGCATCGGAAAATTGGCCACATTCACCTGTGAAAGATGAATCACCTGGTTCATAACGATCTAGTCAAAGTGTGAATCTGAAAAGTTTTCATTTGGAGGGAGAGTGCATAGGCTGTCCAAAAGGAAAGCAGCACAAGAAGTCTCACCCCAGGAAGATGGAGAACTCAATCTCGAGGCCACTTGAAAGACTTCACATGGATTTCTTTGGTCCTGTGAACGTGAAGAGTATTACTGGTGATTTATACTGCTTAGTGGTTACCGAAGACTACTCGAGATTTTCGTGGGTAATGTTCTTGAAATCAAAGGATCAAACATACGAGGGTTTGCTGAAACTGTTCAAGAAGATAGAAAACTTGTACCACACCCACATATGCCGTTTACGGAGTGATAATGGTACCGAGTTTAAAAACAATCAGATGGAAAAGTTCTGTGACAGAAGGGGTATACTGCAAGAATTCAGTGCGCCGTATACTCCGCAGCAGAATGGAGTTGCAGAAAAGAAAAACCGGACACTGATAGAAACAGTGCGAACGATGTTGGCTGATTCAATGCTTCCTATTAACTTCTGGGGAGAAGCCATATTTGCTGCGTGTTATACTCTCAATTGGGTTCTAACTGTGAAGAAGCATAACAAGACGTGTTTCGAGCTGATAAAAAACCAAAAGCCTAACTTGGAATATCTAGAGCCGTTTGGGTCACCCTGCACGGTTTTGGATCCTGATGGAAAGTTTGGTGCTAAGAGTTTGGAAGGAATCTTTGTGGGTTATTCTAGTCCACTTAGACGGGTATTCATTCCGAGTCTTGGGAGGATCATTGAAGCTCAGCACGTGGAATGTCAAGGTTACACTATGCCTCCATAGAAACCTGGTAACTCATGGCGATTCGACTATGAGACATTATGGGATTCATTTGATTTACCTAAAGAGTCGGAGTTTATTGATCAAATAAATCTATTTCGGGAATATGAAGCTTCCCAAATGAATAGATTACTAGCCAAGTCTTCCAAGCGTCAAAAGATTCCAAATTGTCATGAAGCTGGTCCTAGTCACAGTGTTACAGATTTGCAGCAAACTCATACTACTTCAGAACAAGAGCCTGCTCCAGAAAATCAGACAGAAGTTTTTGATGATTCAGAGTCTGATTCGGATGGCCCGATCTTTGATCGAGGTGATTCAGAACCTGAGTGGGAGCATATCTAGTCATCAGATCAGACAGTTCAAGTCGATGAATAAGTTCCAGATCAGAATGTCACGAATTTGGAAAGCGAGGTGAACATTCCCGATGAAATTATGCCGAGGACTCTATCTTATCACCCCGAAGAGTTGATAATTGGAGAACTAAAATCAGAAGTTCGAAAGAGAAGTCAAATTGACCAAGGCTTTGCATGTTTTTCCACTCAAATTGCACACCATTACAAAATGATTTCTCACTCAGTTGCTTTATCTCGCAGGTTGAACCATGAAAGTACAAAGAAGCACTGACGGAGGAATCATGGGTTAATGCAATGCAAGAGGAGCTCGGTCAGTTTGAAAAGATCAGAGTTTGGAAGCTAGTCGATCTTCCTGATGGGCATAGAAAGATTAACACCAAGTGGGTGTTCAAATGTAAGCGAGACGATAGGGGAGTGATCGTGCAAAACAAAGCTCGCCTAGTTGTTCAAGGCTTTAGTCAACAGGAGGGAATACACTTCACGGAAGTGTATGCTCCGGTTGCCAGACTCAAAGCCATCAGAATCTTTCTTGCATTCGCTTCATGGAAAGGGTTTAAAGTCTATCAGCTTGATGTCAAGTTGGCATTCCTGTATGACAAAGTGAAAGAGGAGGTCTACGTCGGTCAGCCACCGGGCTTCACCGATCCGATTCACAAAGACAAAGTCTACCTCTTGGACAAAGCGCTATACGGATTGCACCGGCCCCGAGAGCCTGGTATGATACGCTCTCTCAACATTTGCTTTCCAGTGGCTTTATTCGAGGAAAGGTGGATGCTACTCTTTTCACTAAGGAGGTCGCTAGACATCTACTGATTGTTCAAATATATGTTGATGATATTATCTTCGGGTCCACGAACAAGGAACTCTTCAAAGAATTCGAAAAAGTGATGAAGCAGAAGTTCGAGATGTCGTCGATGGGTGAGATGAAGTTCTTCCTTGGGCTACAAGTCGATCAGATGCCGGAGGGGATCTTCATACATCAAACAAAGTACGTCCACGACATTCTGGAGAAATTTGGGATGTCAGAGACTTCACCTATGTCCCCCCATTAGCAACTAATCACGGTATCAATCCTGATCTCACCGGAGAGAAGGTCTACGAAATGCTTTATCGTTTGATGATTGGTTCGCTGATGTACCTCACTGCATCTCAGCCCGACATAATGTACCCGACTTGCCTCGCGGCCCGTTATCAGTCGAGTCCAAGATCTTCACATATGGTTATCGTCAAGAGGATTCTACGCTACCTGAGAGGAACCCCAAGCTTGGGGTTGTGGTATCCAAAAGATAGTGATTTCAGACTAGAAGGCTACTCTGACTCAGATTTCGGATGCTGCAAACTGAATGCAAAGTCAACAACAGCAGGATGCAAGTTTTTCGGACCACGTCTGGTGACTTGGCAATGTAAGAAGCAGACCACCGTTGCACTCTCAACGTGTGAAGCGGAGTATGTCTCAGCCAGCAGCTGCTGCTCGCAGATTCTGTGGATCCAACAACAAATGAGGGATTATGGTTTGCAATTTCTTACTACTCCTATTTTTGTTGACAATGAGGCAGCAATCAACATAACTAAAAACCCAGTACATCACGCTAAAACAAAACATATTGAAATTCGACATCACTTCATCCGTAATTGCTACGAGAAGAAGTTGATTCGAATTGAAAAGATCCACACTGACAAACAAAAGGCTGATTTACATACTAAACTGTTTGATAAGTCACGTTTTCAATACTTATTAAAGCTAAATGGTATGAAACATTTGTCGTCAGGGGGAGCAATTGTTAGCGTTGATGAACCATCCGAAGTAGAGCACGTCGAGAAGCAATCTGCTATGGTTTGTTGCATTTTTTCGTTGTTTTGGTATTTAGGGGGAGATAGTGTTATACAGAAAATACAAAAACATTAAAAAAATGCAAAAATACAAAAACAATAGAAATTTTCAAAATATAAAAAACAATAGAAAAACCCAAAAAGATTTTATGTAAAAAGAGGAAATGATAGTACATCAGCTAGACTGTCACGACACGCTAAAGAATTGGAAAGATAAAAGCGTTAAATGGTCTCATTGATGATATGTTGATAGGTTTTTGCACATTTAGTAGACTTTTTCGGGATATAAAACTAAATCAATATCTTGCTTAATTCGTGGGGAACATCTCTCGGATATATAGGTAACCCCTGAAATCTTGTTTGAAAGATTACCTGTTTCTGAAATACTAGGTCTATATACTTAGTGATATCTAGGGTATTATACAAGGATTTCTGATTTTACGGAAGCAATAGCCTAGTCCTCGTATAATACTTTATACGCTTTAAAACTTAAAGCTTCCCCTCAGCATAAAAATTGATAAATATCGAAAGATGTGAATCAAGTGCTGTTGAAAAGAAGATCCCTAAGTGGGACTCACCTCAAAGTCGAGCCATCATCTCTCTGACTGAACGGAAGTTCTAACCTGAGCTCTCATGGTCTCGCACTACCCTAAAAACAGTTATCATTATTGTATGTTCACCTATAAGACTGAATATAGGGAATCTAGATACGAGAGTATATTCTGAGGTGGGACACGCGAATAAGTTAAGTTCTTAAAACATTAATTCATATCCTGAATTAGTTGAACTTTGTGTGATTAAGTGGATCAGTATATCAACAATCTAGGTGAATTGTTTAAAACTTGGTGTGTAATAAGCTCAACGGTGCCAGTGACACATCGGTAGCTGATATGATCCTCTAACACGACTAACAAAAAGATGCTTGTAAATAGTTTCATGTTATGTCATTTTGATTTAAACCCAAAAAATATTTTCAATGTGTTTTAACATAAACTTTCTAAAATCCAAAAAGATTTTATTTTTGCTTTAGTTTTACAAACCATTGCGAAAAGCTGATCTTCAGAATCTCAAATGCGATGCAGAGAAAGTTTTTGCTTAATGACTGGGTTGGAAGCTAATCTAAATGATTGGAAATTTCAAAAGTCAATCAATTTCATTAATTTAACACTTGTATTTTTCAGAAAAATTTGAAAAGTTTGAACCAAATGTCAGGTGGTTCAAATCGGGTCAACCAAGGTCATTAACTTGGACTTGGTCGACAAATTGAGTAACCAGGGTCATTAACTTGGACCTGGATACTTGAGTGGATGTCTAAAACTGACCAAATTTGATAAAATTTGAAAAGTTAGAAAAATTTTGTGATTAGGGTAATCGAATGATGATCCTATCGGATGACCATCCGATCGGATGACCATTCGAGTGGAGGTCACCCTATATAAGGCAGTCAATGTTCAGTCAACCTCATTCGATCGACTCATTATCCGTCACTTTCACTTTTTCTCTATCAAACACAACTTGATTTCTAAGCCAATTTTTGCCTGACCACTGACATAGGATTGTTGGTTTGCACATCATTCTCCATGGGGAAGGTAAGTATCACTGATTTGAGGCTTTAATTTGATGTTTTTGACGTTTATTTGAGCCGACGGTGCCAACAGTAAAAAAACCCTTAGATCTAGGCTTGTTTCGATGTTATCTGCAGAAATTGATCGTAGATACTTGTTAATAGGCCTTAGATTTAAGGATTCACCGGTCCAATTTCATCAAAAGCATGTTGGATTTGATCTTAGAATGATTAGAATGTGCCGACAGCCGACACACATTTTGTCAGATCTAGGCCAAAGTAGATAGTTTTGTTAGAAATTGAACATAGGCTTATGTTAATCGGCAAAAGTTTTAAGAGAAATTTGAATCAATTTTGAAAAATCATAAAAAATTTTGATCTGATGTGTTTGATATTCAAATTGTTCTTCATGATGATCGAATGATCATTCGATCGGAAGATCATTCAATCGGATGACCATCCGATCGGATGGCCATCCGATCCATTACACTATCATGTTTGAATCATTCTTTGTGTGCTAATTGTTTCACTCGAATGATCATTCGATCGGATGACCATCTGAGCCATATCATAATCTTTCACATTTTGTCACTCAGTCGGATGACCATCCGGACCATGTTACTCTCATGCTTTATTTGCTATCCGGTCGAATGGTCATTCGGACCATCTCTTGAACAAATCATTGTGCTTATCAGAACATGCTCATCCGAAGGGATCACCATCCGGTCGGATGGCCATTCGTCACTTCAGTACTGTACATAGTGTAATGTGTTAGAATATTTTTCATGTTTTTCACTATGTGCTATATGTCTTGAAATGCGTGCATATTCTAAAAATGAAATATTTGCATGCAAGGGCTTCTGATTTTCACCCGAAACATAATATATACTGCATTTTGGAAGAAGATTATCCTAACATCGAGCCATTCAAAGATGTTGTGCTATTTTTTAGAGAAAGTAGAATTTTCAAGGCTTTGATGGAAAAACATAGATGCTATGCATCTCATGCCAGAACCTTTTGGAATGCGGCACACTATGTAAAGGCAGAAAAGGTAATACATTCTGCAGTTAGAATCAAGGATGATAAGAATAAAGACGTTGATTTGCCAGTGAAGATCACTGTAGGAGATGTGAGGAGAGTTTTTAACTTGCAGGACAAAGATGAAGATCCCATTATCATTCCTGAAAGATTATGCAAGGGATTTTGGTTACGTATGGGATACATAGGGTACATAAATGACAAAGGGTACATAAAGTCTAAATTCTGCAGACCATACAAGTTCCTTGTTCACTGTGTGATTCACGCACTATCACATAGAAAAGGTGCTTATGATGAATCTTCGGACTACATCATGAACATCATTACATGTTTCGAACTCAATCGACCATATAATATCTCGCAAGTCATCTTCAACCACATGCTGGATAACATTAAGGGTGAATATCCAAGGTTCGTACAAATGTTGTTAGATGATCAGATTCCGAACTTGCCAAAGGATCCAAGTGATGAGCTTCCATTGGAGCATATGGACAGTGAGACACTGAAAAGATTGGATAGATATAGGGTTGTGAAGCCAGAGGATGAACCAAGATACCGACAAAAGTTTGGAAAGATTAAGAAGTCTGATTATGTGGCACCTGAGTGAGATAATTGGAGACACGCTGATAGTAACTCGGAAAATGAGACAGAAGGATTGAAGTTGATGGTTGAGAAGAAGCTTAGATTCTGGTTTATGAAAGAAGAGAAGAGAAAGAGAACTCCAAAAGTTTCTACACCGAAAGTTGTAATCAAGGAAACGAAGAAAAAGAAATCGCCACCTCGCTTAGTTGATGAGACTCTTATACCTCCAACAGATATGATCAAAGAAGGCACAGATCTTTTGAAAATGTCGTTTGCAGAATACGACAAACTGTCAACAGCTCAAGGTGCTCAAGTTGAACAAGATACAACAAGGACTGCTGAGAATGTGGAAGCTGGTGGAGAAAATGTAGAAAAGACGTTCATTGAGGGAGAAGTTCATACTGATTCTAGTGCAACAGAAAGTGATGATATTTATCCTACAATGATAGCACCAACAACTTGTGTGAGTGGCAAGCAAAAGCTGAAGAAGTCACCAAAGAAAAAGAAAGCATCAGATGAAGAAGATGCTACTTATGAGCCAACTCCTACTGAGAAAGAAAAGATCAAGAAGAGGGGTATTAAGAAAAGAAAGGCACGTCCAATAGGTGATGTTCCGAGAAGAGTTAGAGCCAGAAAAGATTCTACTACTATTCCTCAGAAAGAAACAACAGAAGATCTAGAGTTTGAAAGGGTTGAAAAAGTTGATAGTCCTGAGATAGAGATCACAGGAGTTAGAAAGTCTACACCTTCACCATCACCGATCAACAAAACAATTCACATTCCTGATGATAGAGAAAAGACACCTGAGCAGCGCCTAAGACTGTTGAAGATCCTACATCTGCAACAAAGAAGCCTACAACTTCACAAACTTCAAGTCATGGATTTCCTAAGGTACCTTCTGATCTTCCTTCAGGGTTTGATGATTGGTTCCACGATGAGAAGATAAATTCTTTAACAAGTAAAGTAAGTATCTTGGAGAAAGGGAAAGCCAAAGTTGAAGCAGAGTTGAAGGAAACAAAAGAAAAGTTGGGTGATATTGAAGCAGAAAATGTGGCTTTGAGAGAAGAAGTTGAACAACAATCAGAGGTGATAGAAGGATTAGTAGACAAGATTATGGAGGTCAACGCTCAATATAAGTCTTTTGATGGTTCTAACAAGACGTTGTACGAGATGTACGCAGATCTACATACATCTTCTTCAAGTGAAAATGAAGTATTAAAGAAAGAAGTTGAAGCCTTGAGAGCCGACAAGGTAATTAAAGATGAACAACTTAATATGCTCTACACTGTGATTAAACATAAGTTGGGTATCAATGTTCAAGCTGTCTTCGATGAGATCGAGATTCAAAGGGTTGAAGCATGGAGGGTTGAAAGAGAGAAGCAGTTGGCTGAAGAAGCTAAAGAGAAAAAGAAAGGTTTAGTGGTCGACACTGAAGAAATCCTTGGATCATCTAGCCAACAAGATCAATCAAAGCCTGATGATGAGGTACATGCTTCTAACATTGAAACTTTTACTATTAATGATGTTGAGATGAATGACGTAGAGGTAGAGGCAAATGTAGAGATAAGTCTTGATATTGTGCCTGTCGGGGAAGTAAAAGATGTGCTACATAGTGAACGGGCTAGCCATCAACAGATAAAGGTTGAGCGTCGAAGATTAAGGGCAAAAATGAATAAGTTTAAAGTAGTTGAGGAAGATAAAGAGATTGATGAATTATTTGGTGATGAAGATGAAGAAGATGAAGATGATGGTGATAAAGATGAAAAGAACGACAAAGATAAGGAAGGTGATAAAGATGATAAGGGCGATGATGATGATGATCAGGGTGCTTCTGGGTTGTTAATTACAAAGCGTTCAGGTCCGAGCAATTTAGAAGATTTTCTGAATGATGAATTGAATGAACAACAAGAAGATCAACATCATGAAGTGTCGTCTTCTGGAACAAAACATGCGGGTGATGAGGTATTCCTAACCCTTCCTAAAGTTATATATTTGCACCATGCAGAGGAAGAGGGGGAGTTGGATGAGAACAGGACGAGGGAGTCTATGTTAGAGGAGTTAGATTTGAAAGATGGAAAATTGAAGTTTGATATTGAACAGGAGATTCCACCTACTCCTGATAGAGAGTACACTTTTAAGTTTATGAATGAGGCAGATAACTTTCACGATGTAATTATTGAAGATGGTTCAGATGATTCTGAAGAAGATACACCATTCCACTATTCTGGAGTTGATGACGATTTTCCGACTTTGAATGAACTTTTTCAGTCGCATAATGAAGATGAAGTGAGACGGAAAGTGGTAGAAAAGATTGCTACAGAGGGTGTTCCTGAGACTGTATCAAAAGAAGATCTTCTGGAGGAAAGAAAGCGATGGTTCAAGGTCATGCCCAAAGAAAGAAAAAATTCAAGAGGCCACTACAGTTCTTTACTGATCATCCTGATAAATCTCTAGGTGATATTCTATCATGGGGCTACTTGGAGGATTTGAAAGTTTATGCTATCAGAAGAGAGTTTGGGGTTCAATATTTTGAGTTCTTATCAGATATCAAGACACTACCTTGGTGGGATATAGAAGAGTTGGTGTAGACCAAGAACATAAAGAAATTCTATTATGGTCCAGAGGTTAAATGTCATGATCAGAGGCTATGGATTACATCAAGCTACAAGCAAAGGAGAAATTTCCAGATTGGAAGCCGCATCAGCCAAAGCAAATTGTGAAACTTGATCCTGTAACAGGAGAAAAAGACATAACTCTGAAGATCAGACAGCCAAGATGCTTAAAGAATATGCCGCTTAGGGCAATGGAACAAGACTTTCATGAAGATTTCAAAGGATGGCTCTACAATCAAAGTACAGCTTAAGCAATGATCACTTTATTTGATGTGAAGACTGGAGACTGCAGACGCATTCATGTGCTAGATCCGATGTGGTTAGTGAACTGCTTCAAGAAAGACATTGAATGTCTATTCTTCAACAAGATCGTCTACAATGAGCCTGATAAGGTACAAGCCCAACAATATCAAAAGATTGTGAATGTTTGTTTTGCCAAAGACATAAACTCTTGAAGATATTGGGAGACAAAGTTTAGAGATCTTGAGCTTGAAGAATTCCTGAAGTCAGAGCCCAGAAGCGAAAGGTTTAACAAGATTAAAGAAAAAGTTGTTTTAAGAGCAAGATGGAAGCTTGCATGGCCCGAGACTAATCAAACGCCTATCGAATCTCAAGAAAATAAGATTCCTAGGTGGTCTAAAGCAAAGGATGGTGATCTAGAATACCAAAAGTGGTGGAAAGAGACTGGAAGACCACTAAGGAGGAAAATGCTGGAAGAGAGAAAGGAAGAGAGAAGGAGGAAGGCAAGAGACAGGAGATGCAACAGGAAGGCGCACTAAAGGCTATACAGGAAGAAAGACTGCAGCTACTTCCAAGAGGGAGTCTGTAGATGTACTAATGTCTGTAGATTTCGTATGTATGTAGTCTATTTTGTCTAGTTAGTGTCGTTGTATAGTTTTGTATGTGTTTATATTATATTTGGGATGAAACGGTACTAAACGTGTTGTGTAAAGTCCATCCGGATGGATGGAGTCCATCCGATCGGATGGACAGGGTCATCCGGACGGATGATCATCCGGTCAGCTGATGGTTTCTCCCAGTCAGAGCTCGCCTATAAATAGGAGACATGGGTCTCACTAGTATCAAACAGTTCGATCTCAGAGGCGAAGCTCTTGCATTTTCTCACCGGAACTTTGTACTTTCTACTATTTCTAATGAGAATGGAAGCTTTGAACTGCACATTCATTATTGATCTTACTCCTACACCGCGATTGGATTCCGCACTCTCGTGGTGATCATAGATCTGACCAGAGCGAGTTCACACGAGCCGAATTCCCGGTCCTCACAACTTTTAACCTAAAATTTTCTATTTCTTGTAATTTTAACTTCATAAAATTGACATTTTTACTTTAAACTAAAAAAATTCCTCTTTTGTATTTAACATCATAACTTTTTTACTTTCAACTTTGTTCACCTACACTTTTCATCTTTCACAAATTTTTATTTTACGTGTCATACAAAATTTTGCGAGTTAACATGTCACAAAGTGTGTGTGGTTCACGTTTTTACGCTTATTTTTAAATTTTACGAGTTAACACGGTGCAACGTGTGTGTGTGGTTCAACGTTTTCATGTCTATTTTTTTGTCATTTAACATGTTCGTCGCTATGCGTAGGGTCCTAGATCGACATAGTTATATTTTATATGTTATATGTTTCATTCTTATTTCTTCGCATTAACACCCCACAACTTTAGTGTTGGTGGTCACTAGCAGCGGTGTGGCATTGATGTTATTTGGCATAGTTTTAGGCCCCCGCCGCAACGCGGGGTGCTTAATTCTAGCTATAGATAATTACGACTCGTCGGTTGTAAATTCTAGTTCCTTACAATTCTAGTTCCACGATTGAAGTCTCACGTTAACAGAAAGAGGATTTTCCGCAATGATTAACGAACATAAAAAACTTTCTGTGTTATCAACGGGAAAATCTAAAAAAAGAAAGAAAGAAAATAACTTTTTAATGGTCGTTAGTGGTCATCAATGGATAAAAGTTACAAAAAAGATATAGAAAACTTAAAAGGATAATTCCATAGGAAAAAAAGGATCATGAGAAAACTCAATTTTAATGAGAAAACAAAGTAAAAAATACGCTGAAGATCGTTGGAAAAGTCCTTGCGGTCTACACGGACTTTTATATCACACATGTGTAATATATGATAACACGTTGCAGACCTCAATGACTTTTCTATGTGGTCTGTAAGGACATTTTTTATATTACACATGTGTAATATATGATATACTAGGTTAATGCCCGCGCGATGCGCGGCTTCATCCAAAACCATATTATTTACTTTGAAATTTAATATTCTATGAAAACGCATACATTGGAAGAAACACTATTAGCAGATTAATTTTTACATGCCGCTAAAGCAACATGAAAACAATAAAAAATGATAAAAAAGAAAAAAATAATCTACACACAAGTACAATAACATATGTTCCTCTAAAAGTATTCATATTCACACAGCAAGGATTGTTTCGATTATCTCTTGATAGCTTGAGGATCATCAGGAATTTTATCAGGTTGAACCTGGCATGCCTGTTTCACAAATAAGGTAAAAATTAGTGGCATGAATTTAAATTAGACTATAGACAAAAATTGGCCAAATCAGTCATATAGTTAAAACAATGAAAATGAGGGTTAAAAGGTGGCACATGGGGTTAAAACACATATAATAACAGGTCAAAATAGGTTACTGTCAATATTCAATGATTTTTAATGTGGGTCAAAACGGGTAAGGTGAAAACAACCCACAAACATCTTTTTATCCATAGTTTTATTTATAGCTTTAAATAATTCTTATGCATCTTTTTATCCAAAAGGTTGATACTTTAGCATATTGTTAACATCAAAACATTTTTCTAAACTTTTGTTGGATATGGTGATTATTACAAACGTTGAACATGCTTATTCTTGTTCATTCCTATAAGAAAATTCACAAAATAAAAAGAGAAGTAAAAGAAATTATGCACTTACTTGCTAATATATGAGTTGTCTTTAGGTGCAATCATTCTTATCATAACTCCTTCTTGTGCACAAAAAGCCCTAGCTCTCACTTTTTTTCTTCATATACTCACAGTCCATTACCAACAAATAAAAAACAATAAACAAAAATGAATATACATATATGCCGATAAATGTATACATTTACACAAAACCTTAAATAAAGACCAATTCATTTACACAAAACCTTACCATGGTTGTTTGTACAGACCCGTCATTCATACACCTCGATTCAGACCAGAAACGTTCATTGTTGTCTTGGCGTTCTCAATCTGTTTTGGCAGCCCTTACCAACACTTACCATGGTTGTTTACACATAGTTCTCGGCCCTGAAGCACCTTTCAAATAGCCGCAAAAGTTCCCTACTCGCTACTGCATTATTCTAAAACTTTTGATAGAGGTGACACGCTTCTATGCTCGTGTTTGGATCCTTTCTCAGTCAAGATTCTCTTAGCCATTTGTATCGCTTCAAAAGCCTCCCCTTTAAAAAGAAAAGTTCGGTTAAAGGGAAACATGTAATAATGTCTGAGTATCCGACTCAGTGACTATCTATAAATGAATAAATTGTGATCATCTTTGAGATGCTAAATTACTAATTATTTAGAAACAATTAAAATTTTAACAAAATTGTTTTAGTCTTGTGACTCCGGATAACACATAATGCATTTATTTGCACAAAATATATGCTTATAAACTATAACCCTTCAACCTCGCCAATTTTCCATCTCAAATAACAGACAATGCATTTAGTTACACAAAATATATGCTTATAAACTATAAGAATTTTGAAGCCCTCTAATAACATACCGACTATTGAATTGAATTTAAAAAAGGATTGGTCCATGGCTTGTAATATATTATAATATTTTTGGGCAAATATTTAAGGACTCAAATGTTTTTTTTCTTTTACACAACTATTCACAAAAAAAAAGATTAGAATAAAACATATATAGGGAATAGCTAGGTTCATTCGACCAGCTACAGATCGTGATGAAGAACCACATCTACCTTTATGATTATGACGAACGGTAAATTTCTTTAGATTGCCCTCCATGTGATATGATGCCGCTTCAACCACATCTGGCCTTGAGTATACAAAAACATGTCATCTCCATAGCTATTGTTGTCTCCTAATAACATCAAAAAGATTCTTTTATTAAAAAAAGTTTGATAAAAATAATAACTTTTTAAAGGTGCATGAGTATATAAAAAGTAAAATAAAACCAAATATAAATTAGCATTATTATTCTAACGTTTTTGTGAATCATATGTAATGACTGAAATTTGCATTACCTTTTGCAAGGACATAAACTTCTCCAATATGTTGATACTCATGAACCTATTACAGAAATATGACTTTTAGGTAAGGTTAACATCAAAGCCCAAAGTGGTAAGCTGGCCCAAAAACAGCTAAATCAATTTAAAACCATGGTAGAATGTTATTCGATACAATGGCTATAAAATTTAAAGAGGGATTAAAGAAACAGTATACACCTTTATAGCTCTATGAACTATTGGAATTTCGTGTCCCTGTGTCCAAACAAATATGAGCATAAATATCCTTCAAAATTATTGATGTTGTTGCCTTTTGATATAAGAGAACGGATTGTAATGAAGAGGACAGTACATCTTATATGTGACTGAATCAAAGACTGAAAGAAAGAATGTAATTAAGCTTACATACTAAACTGAATCAAAGACTGAAAGAAAGAATGTAATTAAGAGACTCACATGCTATATCATCATTTCCATCTTGTAAGATTAGTATTTTATATAACCTCCATGCACCATATCTAAGGTTAGGCAACCATTAAGTTACGTAATTCTTACTAACAACTAAAATCCAATACTTTACACTACAAAAGAAATGGTAAAACTAATACTACCCGCAAAAGATAGGTGTAGGTGTTGCACCACCGGGCCACCATTAACCTCCGCCCTTGATTCCTTGAATAGCTTCCAACCAATTATGGACAACCCGCACAAGCATGCTGCTAAAAAAGTTAGCCATTTCAAAATTGATTATGCAAGGATAAGAACACATTCTTTCATCCAAATTTGAAATAAAAAGAAACTTCTAACTTAATTTCACAAACCGTCTATTATTCTAACAAAAAGTTCCTTTTGATCATTTTATCTATTAGTTTCTATGATAATCAGATTTGCCAAACACTCATTATCTAACTATTAAAACTTCACCAGCATAAGCATGTCCAAAAACTAATGTATACAGCCCATTTTACTCACTTTCATAACACGCATCTAAACACCCACATTTTAAAAACCTGCAACTTTTAGTAATCATACAGCTCTAGAAATTAATGTGTGAATGCATCACCATACCTTGTGCCAACCAAAGTAGCATCCATTCACTTCAGTTGATCAAAAACTTCCAACTTCAAAATACACCCTTTTAATTTGTCACCATACAAACATTTGATTTAGTTGCGCCATTGTGATGTTTGCTTTTTCACTATTTTACAAATTTAACATAAGCCTACTGAAAACAGCTAACCTCACTGATGCGTGTAATCCGTAGATGTTGAACTTACCAAGAACAATGTGTTTTGAAATAAGCGATCTAAATCTGCTTATGAACTTAAATTGCTCCCATCTACCAGAAACAATAGTATTCTCTAAAACCCCTAAATTGATTCGACAAATTCAACTTAAATCAAGCCTAATGAAACATAAATTGGTAATACAAAAATCGTTTTAGAGGATATAAATAGAAATTAATTATTAGTAATTGATCCTAATAATCATCTTAGAGGTATATTTAATGGAATTTACAACAGGAGCATGAGACAAATTGATGAACAACTAACTAAGAAAGAGTGGAAATTCTTAAAGTGAAGTGGATCGTCTCCATAATTGAGCCTTACATACCCAACCTCAGATAGCAAGATGTAAATTGCTAACAAAGCGGAACAGAACAGAGCGCTGCATATATACTCAAATCAGCATTAGGATTTGGATGAAGAAAAGGGAATGGAGCAAAGAATTTTGATGCAACTGAAATAAGTAACCAGATCGGGTTCTCTAAACGCCTGAAAAAGATAAATGATATTTTCTTAATAATAACCTGCAAACATAATGAAACATAATTTTAACTATCAACACCAATCCAAACAAACAAACAAAATTGATTTCTTAAAAAAAACTACTTTCTAAGGAAACATCATATCATTATCTTTTACATCAAAAATCTTGAAAAAAAAACCTAAAATTTATGCTTCTGTGAAGAAGCTTTTCAACTTTCAAATAAATAAACAAAATAATAATTACAAATCATCATAACATATATATGGAATCAAATCAAATCCAAACAAAAACACATATTTTAAAAGTTGAACATAAACATCTATCCTTCAACCTTAACCTAACTAATCAAAACAAAATACGGTTGGGAAACAAAATTAAATTAATAAGAACAAAAAAAGAGATGACAAATAAGAAATTGAAGTGCTTACCTTTGATTATGTGGATAGTTCTTGATGATATGCAAGAATCGTTCTTGAGCATTTGCAACAATGATTGGGATGAGAGAAGTGGAGAAGATTCGGCTATCATAAAATAATATCATTTAAGTTTAACCTAATCGATGAAACACACTGATTGTTTCGAATCAAAATTTTACAAAGAAGATCTAAAGTAAAACATCAAGAATAAGATTTTGATACCTTTGATTTGGATGGTCTTTGAATATGCTCTGGAAATCTGATATCGATCTTTAAATAACATTAATCAATACATAACAAAACCGATTAGGGCAAACCATTCAAACTCAAACATAAAAAAAGATCAACGATTCGGACATTACCGTCGATTGTTGATTAAGATCCGGAAGAGACAGATTGAGATCCTGGAGGCAGATTAGGGTTTTGTTTGAGGAGAGGAATGATGATTGAGAAATATATAGAGAGAGAGTATAATGAAGCGTACAATAGAAGCCTTCTCTAATCCTGGTTGAAACGGTAGTGCGAATGATTGATGAGAGAGAGAGATTAAGAAACTTACCAAAGAAGCTACATTCAATCCTAAACTATGAGGTGTGCCACATGGATGATGACATGGCTTCTTATTTGGCATCAACCATTGGGTGACATGTGTCCCCCAGTGGTTTGCTTTATTAGATATATAGATTATACGCATGTGTAATAGTGCATTCTTTTGCCAAAATTTTTATTTTTTACGGTGTATATAGACATTATACGAAGAAATAAAAATTTTGGAAAAAAAACGTTCTATTACACATATGTAATATAACATGTATAAAACATTCGTAATACATCATTTTCTATATTACACATATGTAGTATATGATATATTATACGCATGTGTAATAGTGCGTTCTTTTGCCAAAATTTTTATTTTTTACGGTGTATATAAACATTATACGAAAAATAAAAATTTTGAAAAAAATGTACTATTACACATATGTAATATATAAAACATTCGTAATACTATCATTTTAAACTTTGTTTTAAACTATATTAAATTTTATAAAAGGAAATTACCTTTTTAAACTTTGTTTTTGCTTTTTTTAATTTTAAGCTCTATTTAGAAAACCGGTTCCACAAATGTTTATATAGAAAAAATTTGAATAAAAAACAAATTGTTTGAATAGATTCGCTATTTTCACGAGCTTTCGTACTCATTTCCTGTTCCTTTTTACCTGTTAATGATTTGTATTATTTAGAACCTTAAGGCTGGTGGGTGTAGAGGAGGGTAGTCCTTTGGGGATGATTCACCATGTAAGAAGCCACGTCATCAGGCGTGGGGATGATCCACAAAGGATAGGCCAAGGGTGTGGTAATGTGCCCCTTCATATGTATGTATGTATGTATGTATGCATGCATGCATGTATGTATGTATGTATGTATGTATGTATGTATGTATGTATGTATGTATGTATGTATGTATGTATGGTATGTATGTATGTATGTATGTATGTATGTATGTATGTATGTATGTATGTATGTATGTATGTATGTATGTATGTATGTATGTATGTATGTATGTATGTATGTATGTATGTATGTATGTATGTATGTATGTATGTATGTATGTATGTATGTATGTATGTATGTATGTATGTATGTATGTATGTATGTATGTATGTATGTATGTATGTATGTATGTATGTATGTATGTATGTATGTATGTATGTATGTATGTATGTATGTATGTATGTATGTATGTATGTATGTATGTATGTATGTATGTATGTATGTATGTATGTATGTATGTATGTATGTATGTATGTATGTATGTATGTATGTATGTATGTATGTATGTATGTATGTATGTATGTATGTATGTATGTATGTATGTATGTATGTATGTATGTATGTATGTATGTATGTATGTATGTATGTATGTATGTATGTATGTATGTATGGTATGTATGTATGTATGTATGTATGTATGTATGTATGTATGTATGTATGTATGTATGTATGTATGTATGTATGTATGTATGTATGTATGTATGTATGTATGTATGTATGTATGTATGTATGTATGTATGTATGTATGTATGTATGTATGTATGTATGTATGTATGTATGTATGTATGTATGTATGTATGTATGTATGTATGTATGTATGTATGTATGTATGTATGTATGTATGTATGTATGTATGTATGTATGTATGTATGTATGTATGTATGTATGTATGTATGTAGGGAATGTTCAAATGAAAACCACTAGTTATTGTGAAAACTAGAAAACTAACTAAAACCCACTAAAAAGGAGGGAGGGAAGACTTTTAATGAAGGAGGGGTAAAATTGGAACAAAAAATATATAACTTTTCAAACATTTCTCATTTCTCCATACGTTATCATTTTAAAACAAAAATGGAACCATAAGATCACAAATTTTCTTATCTTTCATTCAAGTATATTCGAGCATATTTTTTATGACATAAAAAAAGATTTATGGTGTCGTCTTGTTTACAATACTATTATTATAGTAGTGCACATGTGCAATATAACATGTACTACAATGTGCATTACATGCTTAAAATTAGTTTTTTAATTCTAGTTTAGCTTTTAGGGTTAGTTTTTTTGGAGGTTTAGGATTAGGATTAGGTTTTTGGGTGTGGGGGGGAGGGGGGGTTTAGGTTTTTGGGGGTGGGGGTGGGGGGGTTAGGTTTTTTTCGGGTTTATGTTTAGGGTTTAGTTTTAGGTTTTCGGGAGGGTGGGGGTGGGGGGGTTTAGGTTTTGGGGGGGGGGGGGGGGTGGGGGGTTTAGGTTTTTGGGGGGTGTCGGTGGGGGGTGGGTTAAGTGGTTTAGGCTTTTCGTATTAGTGCACATGTGCAGTACAACCAAAAAAAATTTTTTTTTTTTTGAAATTTTTTTTCCATATCTAAAAAGTAGCGATTTTTCTAAAAAAAATTGTAAAAAAAAAAAATTTGTATGTTTTTTAGGTTGTTTAGGCTTTTTTAGTTAGTTTTCGAGTTTTCACAATAAAAGTGGTTTTCATTTGAACCATCCTCTATGTATGTATGTATGTATGTATGTATGTGTTGGATAACGAAGAGAAGGACGTCGCCTTTGTCTCCCAGCCGACGAAACCGACAAGACGAAGCTGAGGAGGGCGGTATGGACGATTTTTTCAAAGATTTAAGAAAACAACAATTATAAAAAGATGGTATTAAAAATTATGTTAAAAATATAAAGTTTTAAAAAGCGAATGATTTTTGTAAACAAACTTTTTAAAAAAACGAACCAATTTCGAACAAATAAACAATCCAAAAAATGAAGGATTTTAAAAAGGATAAAGAACTCAAAATAACACTTTAAAAATAAAAGGATCGCTTTAAAAATAAAAGTAATGCTTTACAAAATGGTTCTAAAAAGAACGTTTTAAAAATAAAAGATTTAAAAAATGAACGATTTTAAAAAATGAACTTTATAACTTATATATAGAACTTTATAACTTATATAAACAACCCCTAAGCTATAAAAAGACCATAATACCCTTAGACTTAACTAGAAAGAAATACATGGTTAGTGTGAGGGATCAAAACTATTATAAAACCAATCTTAAGGTCTGATATGTCAAAAGATTTATTTTATACCGAAACGGTTAAATTGGTTAAAACACAGGGATCAAAATAGTAATTTACTCTTTTAAAAAAAAGAAGCACTATTACACATGTGTAATATAATATGTATTACACGGGTCAGGATTTATAGAAAACGGTGAAAAGTGTGAGAACGGTTATGGATTGTCAGATCAAAACAATCTATGGACTAGATGGTGTGGTGGCGTTTTTGTAAATAACGTCACTTTTATTAAGTAAACGCGCTTCATTAAGGGTAAAAAAAAAGTATTTTGACTTATCTACACAAAACGCCAAACTTATGAATAAAACGCCATTAAATTCCCGCCTTAACCTACATAGCCCACATCATCCTAATCTAAACACCATTAGATATGAAACGCCAAACTTTGTTTTTAACCGATAAAGCTGAACAAACAGTAACTGAAATGACGGAACTTAATTACTTGCATTTCTTATAATAAAATCGCGCCTAAAATATGCGCCAAAAAATTCCTGTATAAACAACCTCTCAAACCTTCTAATAACCACACCAAACCCAAAACGCCATATTTTCCTATATACCATTCATCTTAGAAACGCCAAAACCCCCAAATATCAAAGATTCCAATCGACGTTTCTTTGAGATACACTATTTTCTTAGTAAACGTTCACTCAATGTGATGGGCAAAATCCTTATGCGGGGATATTGTCCATCTCATTAAGCAAAATCTTATTGAGTCTATCCTCAATATCAACGCCAAAACATACAAAAACCACAAAATTGCAAAAACGTCATTTCTTGGAGATTCAGTTTTGTTCTCAATAAAGTTTACCTAAATGGGGTGGACAACATTGTTAGACATCTTTCTTAACTATGGATTAACAAAGTTGTCCATCTCGTTCAGCAAAACATTATTGAGTTTAGCATGACCAAAATTAGAGGTTTAAGGTAGTTTTATCCAGTGGCGATTTTTTTTGGCGTTTGATTTGCTTGTCCGATCTTATATTTTTTGTTATGTAACTTCGAAGTAACATGTTATGAATAAATAGGTAGAAAAAAAAGATGGAAAAAATGATATATAAGAGATGTAAAACGCCAAACTGAAATCTGTGTGTGTTCTGTAAGAATGAAAAGTACAAAACGCCAAATTACTCTTCACTGGCTCTCGAAGACCTTGTTGATCTTCTTTTAATTACGGTCTGTTTGCATATCGATGCGTAGTGTCCATAGCCTTTGCAGCTCTGACACTGTCTTTCTTTGGCCCCGGGTTTCGACTTTGATTTCTTTTTCTCGATTGCTATCTCCTATTTAGATTTCAGGAGCTTCCAAGATCCAGAACCTTTGGATTTATACCCAACAGGAACTCTTATCGGATTCTTGTCGTTTTTATATTGACCGGTGTTCTCCGCAAATCTATCCCTAGTACTAGCGGGGGTCAGAAACAATTTACATATCTTGAACCTTCTTCATATAAGATTGAACATGATCCTTGTATAAGGATAACTCCTCTTTATTACCAGATAAACGGTTCAAAGTATACTCCGTTAAAAAAATAATCTCTCGCATCATACTTTGCACATCGGGATCAAGCTCGGTCATATATTCACGACTAATTGAGTATTCGGGAGAGCAGTTTAGGGAAGGCTCTTTGCACTATCTATTCAAATTGTATTGTTTTGGAAATTCCCTAATGTCAAAACTTCTTAAAACATAGAATATATGTCTACATAGCAAACCAAACTGCTCAAAACGCCTGCATGAGCAACTGCATGTGCAATCAGACAGACTTACGGTACATTACCTGAAAAACGCCAAAAACAATATCAAAAACGCCAAAAACAATATCTCTATAACGCCATACAGAGAATGTTTGTCTAAAAAAATAAAAATAAAACACAACTGGATATGATAAACGCCATGTACAGAAAAGGCCATATAAAAAACAAAACACTATTGTTTACCTCAAATAAGGATGTGCAAGGTTGTTGGAAGTCATTTATGTAAAACTTAACAAACCCATCGGGCTAATCTTCGTAACGTTGATTTATGCAATCCGCAATACCAATTAGCTCAGCTTGAACGTCACAAAAAATATTCTTTGTGTATATGTCAGCAGCTTGGCCTTCTAACACTTGGTAATTACTCTTCAACTGGGGTCGTTTGCATCTAGATTCATGATAATTTTTCCGGTGCGTGTGACGCTATGCTTCTATTGCAATTTCGTAATGAGTCATGAACTCAACAAGAGTAGCTTTTGAATTGCACACTTGACCAAAAAAATGATTCTCACTCTCCGACCTCGATGTCGTTCGCATAAGGCCCAACAGCACTTCCATTGAATTCTATAGTATGCAGGGATCCAAGATTCCCTGAGTGCAAAAATATTAGATAGCCAGTCATTATCTGCTAAATTGAACTCTCCGATAACCACTTTCCATTCTGATTCAAACTCTTCAGGTGTAAGAATATCCGCCCAAACAACACCACAAATACATTCTTTGAAATTGGTGGAATTGCATAGCCTAACACCAACCTATGTATAACACGAAAACGCCATGCAAAAAAACATATATATATATTACACAAAGACAAAACTTAATTGAAAAAAAGTAACAAGGTACATAACGCCATATATTTTAAAACACAGTATATCCTAAAACGCGAAATGTAAAAATAAGCATATCAACCTTCAGAGAAAGTTTATGCATCACATGTCACATGCATAACCGATGCCTCGTGTCAACAAATACAGCAGAAATAGCCTTCTTCATTGCTGGATCTTGGTCAGTGACAACAACTTTTGGTTGAGAACCAACAACTTTTAGAAAAACTCTCAACAACCAAATATACGTATCAGCAGTTTCCGACGCCAATAATACAGCACCAAATGTAACATTGCAGTCAGGGCCGGCCCAAGGGTAAGCCAAATGAGGCTTGGGCCTTGGGCCACCAAAACTACAGGGCCTCCACAATTTGATGAAACCACAGTCCATATATAAAAGATTTAGGGTGTGGATTATCAACAGATTGATGGTTGGTAGTGTAGTGGTTTTGTGTATGTATGGATGTTGGTGAGACTCGGGTTCGAATCCCTGGTTCACCATTTTTTTTCTTGTTTTTAAATTTTAACACAAGCTTTCAAATAATTACACTTGGGCCCTTCAAGTTTAACTTTCAATCACATACATTTTTTTTTTGGAAAAATGCCACAAGATTTTACTTCGCCTTAGACTACCAAAATGGTTGAGCCGACCCTGATTGCAGTGATGATTGTCTATACCAGTGAACGGTACAAACACGATAGCGTATATGCATTAAGATCATTAATTAAGATTATTGATTTATTGACAAATAATAAGTTAATAGTACAAATCATGATTCTTTTACCAATAATAATTCATACTAGTAATGTGACTAGTGGTACTCATAAATTTAACTTTTGTTACTAGCTACTATCAAATGCTAATAGAGGAGAAACGTTGTATGCTTATAATTTTCATATATCTGGTTTCAAACAACTTACAATATTTTTCTTATGATAAAAATCAGTTAATTATATATTAGAGATATACAAAGTTAATTTCCATTGTCATTGGCATCGAAATTGATCAAAGTTAGACGACCATCGTAGTACAAATTATTATGGGCCAATAAGTTCCTACTTTTTATTATTAAAATACTGTTTCCTCTAGCTTGTAGTTTTTTAAAATTGTAATAAAATGAATGATGTTTGATAAATATCGACATTAATGAGAGAGGCAGAGTCGGTTGACATAATATAGAAATGAAAACAGACGGGATGTCGTTTTGGGGGGAGGAGGCCACCAATTGGCAATGGTCGGTGATTGCACAAGTTGTCATATTCCACGGACCATTCTACCACACACGCATGTATTCCACCATTAATTACTCCCTCTTTTTTTTTATCTTCTTGCAAATATTTCTACAATCTTCGACCTCCCTTGCACTACTACAAAGTTTGTACACTTAGTTACACATTTACAATATCTTTTCTTTTTATTGCTGATATTTATACAATATTCAACCTAAGTTGTTGAAGGGATTATCATGCTTACAAGTATTTTTTTTTGTGGTAATTGTGTGAGGGTAATGGGTTAATAAATTGAGGGGTTAAATCAATGAACTTGTGTATAAAACATCAAATTTAGCCGACAAAATACACATGTATAGTTTTATTAGTCGTGTAAACCAAATATGACATGTGTAACGCACTGATCTAGTATAGTAAAATAGATTGACTGGTTTTAAACCACATAAGTGGTAAATGAGTTCATAGGTTAGAAATGAATTGCATTCAATTCATAAACCAGTTGAAATAGTTGGTTTAAACAGTCCGAACGTAATGTGGGTTGACCATACAAAATATATTACTATATTATTTATCATTTTAAATTTAAGATTACTTGTGAGGGCAGAATTTCTAAATTAAATGAACTAGTGGGTTATATCTGTGCTTTGCGACAGGCCCAAATTATTAACAAATTTTCATTGATATTGATTCAGCTCGTTTTGGTATCGGCATTCGATATAACAATCGAAAGAGAAACAAAAAAACAATCAATCGAAAACAATAAAAATGAATATCGATTAAAAACAATAAAAAAGAATACCGAACCAGTACCAAAGTTGTTCGGTTGGTATCGGTTCAATTCAATTTGTTATGTATACGCAGTGGCGAAGCTTGACAATAAAGACGGGGAGGTCGAAAACGTATATACCCAAAAATTTCTATAGAATCGGGGGGTTGAAAACGTATATACCCAAAAATTTCTATACGAAAACTACATATATAACACTACTGAGCGAAAAGTTCGGGGGGTCGGGCGCCCCCCGGCCCCTCTTAAGTTGCGCCCCTGCGTATACAGTACCAACAATTGATATAATTAACGAACACAAGTTATTTAAAGTATAAGATTGTGATTAAGGTTATATTAAAATAATTTGAAGTTATATTGTAAATATAAGATGATGACAGTTGAGAAACAAAAAAAAAAAAAACAATCGATCAACAACGATAAAAACAAATATAGATCGAAAACAATAAAAATAAATGACAAAACGGTATCAACGTTGTTTAGTTGGTATCAGTCTGATTTGGCTCTTTATCAATACAGACTGTCAATCGATATAGTTAATGAATGCAATGCATTTAAGGTATAAGGGTATGATTAAAGTTAAAATAAAATAATTAGAAGTTATATTATAAATGCAAGATGTTTAATCAATATAATATAAAGGCAAAGTAAAAAAAAAAAACGTTGAAACTTAGAAAAACTAACGATAAGATAATGTACAACGGTTAATATACAATGTACAAATTATTATATCATCAATAATTTACACTATTTAATGGTTAACAAAGTAAAAAATATTCAAAATTCTTATTTCACCTTCAAGAGAAATCATTATAATTTTCATACACTAAAAAGAAAATTTTCTTTTTAATGTAGCTAAGCATTAAGCAAACTAAGAAACACATGGAGTAAAAAGAAACATATATCTCTTGTGGCAAAAATCAAAGAAAACAAAACTTTCTTTAGTGATCAAAATCAAAGAAAACAAAACTTCAATGTAGCAAAGGAGTTGTATTATTATTATTATTATTATTACTAGGTTTTTTTACGTCGCGGGTTACCGCGAAACAGGGCAAAGGATAAGTAAAACAAGCATTATTTGAAAATGTAGCATGTTGTTTAGAAAGCCTAACCGTTAGAATCGGTTCAGATGATATCATCGTACCATATTACCATACCCAATAAATACTTTATTTGGAATATAAATATGTTTTTAATAAAACTTATACCGATCGAGTGTAAAAATTAAACAAACTACATACTTAAGCTTAAAAAATAATGAACAAAAGTTACTAAAGATATATCAAATCAATTGAGAAAGCAAAGATGAATAAATAAAAAGAGAAAAGAATTATTAAAACAAAAATAAATGATAAAGAAAATATGGTTTTAAAAAAGAAAAAAAAATGAAAATATGTTAAAAGGTAAAAGTAAATATAATAATAAAAGGAAAAACTGAAATTATATTAAAAGTTAAACAAATTATTAAAAATAATATATTGATATAAAAATATTAAGAAGCTACATATTATTTTAAATTTTAAATTACAATTCATTATAGTTCGTATAAAATATATATAAAATATATATATAATTATTATTACTATTATTATTATTATTGTTGTTATTATATACATATATATATATATATTAATTGAACGAGTAATCTGAAATAACCTATTTAATATAATAGAATAAACAAATTTATCTGAACACAACTTGATTATTTTCAATATCTACATTCTCAAGATGGCGGTAATAGTTCTGGCCATCTACTAGCTCACATGGGCGGTAAAGTGAATAGTGCCAGGCAGCTGCCTGACACTCCCCTATTGACTCAACAAATTTACGATTTTATCCCGCTTTAAAATTACGATTTTGTCATCAGTTTAAAATTATGATTTTACCCCACTTAAAAATAAATTTACGCTTTTGCTACCAGCTAAAAATTTTAATTTTGCCCTCCGTTCAAAATTACGATTTTGCACCGTTTGAATTTACAGTTTTGCCATTAGTTTTTTTCCCTTAAAAATACGATTTTGCCATTAGTTCAAAATTATGTTTCTACCCCCACTTAAAAATAAATTACCACTTTTGCTCCCAGCTAAAAATTCCAATTTTGCCCTTGGTTCAAAATTACGATTTCGCACCGTTAAAATTTACAGTTTTGCTATTAGTTTTTTTTTCTCACAACCAAGTTATGATTTTGCCCTCAACTTAAATTTACATTTTGTCCATCATTTTTTCCCTGGTTAAATTACAATTTTGCCCCTAGTGTAAAATTACAGTCATGCCGGCAGCTGCCTGGCACTCCCCCTCCATTTAATTTACGATTTTATCTCTGAATTAAAGTTATGATTTCGCCCACAGTTCAAAATTACGGTTTTCCCATCATTTTAGTTTTTTTTTAGCAAAACCATGAAAGTTTTTTATTTTAATTGGTTGACTCGATTTAATTTTTTTCGTGTCAAGGAGCTGCCTAACACTCGCTCATTAATCCTGAAAAATTACTGTTTTGCCCTGAGCCCAAAATTACAATCTTATCATCGTTTTAGTTTTTTTCCTAGCAAAATTATAGTAGTGTTTTTTTAATTGATTGAGAATTATTCGACCATCGCCCAGCAACGCGGGCGGGACAACAACTAGTTATTAATATAAAAACCAAAAAACTTGTTAATCATGTTTGTAATGTGTAATTGATTAGAAAATGAACTATAGCTCAACTAGCATTGAAGGAGAAGAAAAGACTTGAGTTTGAGGCTATAGGTCTCAAGTTCAAATCCGATCTCATTCGAGTTTTAGTGAAGTAGGTGTTCGGGCGGTGGATTTTTGCAGGAATTGGAGATGGTGGATTTGGGCTACCCAACACTATTTACGGTCGTGGATGAATGGGGTCGACTTTTGCCATTGAGTTACCCAAGTATCCAGGCTTTAATTTCATTGGCCATTTAAAAAAAAACTATGTATTTGATTATCACCATCCATTTGGCTATAAATGAAAATCTTATCTTCTCAAAGAAAACCCTAGATTTTTTTTATTTTGTATCATATCACCATTTTGTTTTAAACAGTGGTGAAGCTTGAGATTTCCGATCGGGGGTCAAAAACATATATGCCTAAAATAAATATAAAACCGGGGGGTCGAAAACGTATATACCTAAAAAATTCTATACGAAAACTACATACCGGGCACTACTGAGCGAAAAGTTCGGGGGGGTCAGGCGCCCCTCCCGGCCCCTACAAAGCTACGCCCCTGGTTTTGAACATAGTGATATATATATATATATATATATATATGTGTGTGTGTGTGTGTATACCCACACACACACACATACATAGGAATAGTTTCAAGAATGAGCACTAGTGTATTTTGCCCCTGGTTTTAAATGGCCAGGATTTGGTGTTTTAGAGTGAAAACTAGTTTATTTGTGAACTGAGTAAACAAATCCTGGTCATTGATTTACATCATCAAATCGTTAAATACATTATTGTATTTTCATCATCAAATCTTGCCTATTGATTTACACTTGTGTATTGAGAATCAATGGCTTGAATTAGTTCACTGGTGTTTACTATCAGTGAGTTGTTCACAAATACATAAAAAAATACAACCACCCTTTATTGCGAGAGCCGGGAGAACCAAGTGTGAACACAACCAAAAAATACCTAAAAAATAAAAAAAAAGCACTCAAAAAATGTGACAACCGGTGATTTACGGCTCTTAATTACGTGATTAACAGGTGATTAACGCAATAATAAATAGAGTTTTCAGCCCAAATCAACTTAATTAGGCCTTTGGAGTGCCTAGGAACGTTTATCCGACTTTACAATACGCGTATGAAGATTCACGTGGAATATGCGGAACATCAAACGGCAACGAACTAATACCGTACAAAACACTGACAACGCCACTATTATACGCCTCTTAATTTAAAAAAAAATCGACAATTATGGAGCTTGGGTTGCGATACTGGGTCTCGTAGGAATTATGGGCCACTTATACATGAGATGGGCTTGTGGACCCTGGGCCCAAGCCCAAAACCCTCAAGCCTAAACCTGCACATAATATATATTAGAATCCTATCAAGATCTTGTAAAATCTTATAAAATCTTATCAAAATCTAATTAAGATCTTACAAAATCTATGCAAGATTTATAAAATCTACACAAGATCGTTAGAGATCTCAACATCTTTATAAATAGGGTCTTATGGCTTCTTTAGTTCTCAATCCACAAAATAAAACCAACACAGACTTTGAGTCTGTCTTACCCTCTCTCGATCTATACATATACAGCAAATACACACACCTCTCTTTCCCTTAGAACACTCATACAACACCCCAAAACCATTCCCCTCTTTCTCTCGTTCGTCTGACCCGACCACCGGAGCATCACCGGTAGGTCACCGACCTCTTTTTCTTTGTTTTGTTCACCGACAACAACCACCACATCACAACACCCCCCCTTTTCTCCTCGATGAACTGATCGGCGACCACCACCACCGTGTGGTGGTGGTGCGGCGATGACACGTAGGGGCGGAGTGAGAGAGAGACAGACGAAGAGGAGAGAGAGAGAGAACGACGGAGATGAGCGGCGCCGCCGCTCACGGCGGTGGCAGTGGCGGCGGTGGTATCTTCACGTCCGACAAGTTCACGGCAACCCCCCCTGTTAGTTTCTTTTCTTTTAAACATTGATGGCTGATGATGATGATGATCGGCGGACCGACGGTGCAGTGGCTCGGTTCTGTTTTAAGCAGGTGGTTTAGACTCGAGTTCAAGTGACTTGGTTCAGGTTTGGTTTAAAATGGTTCATCTCTGCTTTGGGTTTTCTGTTCGGGCATCGGGTCAAGACAAGTCTACGGGTTCGGTTCAAGGTACAAGTCTCGGGTTTGGACTCTCGGCCCGGGTTCGGTCAACACTCTAGTCAACAGACGGGTCCGGGTCAAAGCAGTCAAAGTTCAGCAGGTTCGGGTCAACAAAGACAACTAGTCAGCGGGTTCGAGTCTCGGTTCGAGATACATCAGTTTCGGTTCGGTTGACTCGGTCAAACCGAGTCGACCCGATCAAACCTGGTCAACAGTGAGTTAACTCGATCAACTCAGTCCATGTTTCGACGACTCGGCGAGAGTTGTGGTAATAGTTTAAAGTCGTGATTTCGTTACGTTATCTTTATAGTTTTATTTACACGTGACAAATAAGCTCTCGAACCGAATGATAAAATCGTATATATAGATTGCGGTTTCATATATTATCTTGTTTTATAACTTGAGTTTATAAATATTTGTTTGAAAACTTGTTGAATCTTGATAAATAAGACAACTTGTGTTGTCGGGGCCATCCAAAAAACAGAGGAAACTCTGCCAGTTTTTTGAGAAAATCCGTAAAACAACGTGTTTTAAACTCTCGGATTCAATTAAATTTTAGAAAGACAAATACAAATATGCAATTACTTCTAACGACGCTTTACAAACATCACGAAAACGACAATTTGGATATTATTTCGACAATGCTTTTATAAAATAAAACGTGAAATAATATTTTCAATTCTTTTATTACTTTCGACAATCCTTTCAAGTATCAAACAATACGAAATCTTTTCGTAAAAATAAATGTAGTTTATATTTGTTTCAAGAATCGAACAATACGAAATTGTTTCATAAAACAAATATAGCTATATATTTGTTTCAAATAGCATACAACACGACCTCTTTTTATAAAAATAAATATAGTTTATATATTTATTTCAAATATCACACGACTCGAATTCGTTTTATAAAAATAAATATAGATTTTATATTAATTTCAAATATCGTATCATACGAATATTCCTACATACACAAACGACTTCTCGGGACGACAAGCGATCTTAACGACATATTTATATATTTTGATACAAAATATTTATTTATTTTTAAATATCTCTAGAATCAAGTCTTTTCAAGACCTACTAGTTATATTCGACGTTAAACAATACTTATCAATTATGACCTAATCGTTTCCATTAACTGAACAATTTAACCGTCGTATCGTTCGGTCAACGATTCGGTAAGAGCTCGGACACGTAGTTTAGTTACCGTGTTTATCTAGAGACTTATAAGACGTTCCGTGATGGGAATATTGTAAAATGCACGCTAGCGAGTCACGTCTTGGAAACGACATCACAAAGTCGTATATAGCTAGCTTTGCACAGGAATATTCAGGTGAGTTCCTAACCTCACCTTTTTACGGTTTTACATTTTTATAAATGTTTTCGGGGTGGAAAGACATGCACTTTTTGCAAAGCATACAAGAATTTCATATTTCTAAACCATATTACAAGCAAGTTTTCACTGACACAAATGGTTTACGAAAAGCTTGTGTTTTACACCGGTTTTTCAAACAAGCGATTTTTTTTGAAATGTGCATACACAGGAATTCTAGTTTTCTAAACTATGAGAAAATACAAGTACAAAGAGGTACAATAAACTAAGGAATGACCACAAAAGATCATGTCACGAATAGGGTAACATAAGCACCATTAATCAACAATATACCTAGACCACAGAACAAAAGGTTAGATCTAATGGGTTTCAGGCAGTCACACTCTGGGCTACGTGCTACCTGGAGTGCTTTTGTGTCTCAAGTTGTGAATCGACAACTACAAATGCCTAGGTTTGGTGGCTTCCTATGTCGTGTCATATGTTAATGGCCTTGCAAACCATTAACAATCTCGTATTCCTTACATATACAGAACTCAGTTTCAATACGTCTTTACAAATTACATACCATGTTTTATACAAATTCGAAGTATAGGATTATGCATGCATGTTGTCAATGTCGGGTGGGCATTGACGATTATACAAGTTATACAAACACAAGAGTTTACAAAAGCAAGGTTTTTGCGAATATAATGCGTTACAAATTCAGAGTTTCCATATAACATGACAAGAAAATGATTTTAAACTCGCTTTCTCAACATTATTTCAAAAACCGGTTATTCAAAAAGATTTATTTCAAATCTTTTACAAACAAACTATGAACTCGCTCAACCTTATGTTGACTTTTTCGCATGTTTCTTTCTCAGGTTACTTTTCAGAATTTATGGCACGGTTGGAATAGGAGAACCAAGTGGGTTCGAGTACTTAGTGGCGTTCATTTTCTAGAAGTCTTAGCTTATATTTGCTTCCGCTGTGCAATGAAGATAAAGTCACACCAATGCTCTAATATTTCGGGGTGTGACAGATTGGTATCAGAGCTATAGGTTACAGCGAATATGGTTTTCTGTAGGAATACCTAGGCTCTAACCTCATATATTTCTCTGGGACTTAGACAACTGAGACTTTAAATACGTACAGAACGCCTAGTACTCGAATATGGTCTCCAACCGTTCATGAAAACAAACAGTCAAAATTTTGTTTTCAAACATACGCTAAAGTGGTGTTTTACACATGGTGCACGAAACGATTACATACAGTAAGCAAAACTCTAAGAGCTTAGGAAACATGCATTTAAGACATTCGAAAACTCATGTTGTAGTTCATTAAAGGTCATCACGTAGGAACCGCGAATATTAACTCAGGCACACACTATTATCCATATTGTCTATGATATTTTGACTTCCCGAGCAGGCAGCCTACGCATAACGAAACGCTAGTGCACAGGTACACGTGAAACTTAAGCTATACATCAACGGAGGTTGAAGTACGTCACATACGACTTTCAAGGAAGCGGCAGTTTGGCACGCGGTCCTGCAAATGACACGAGTCATGCTAAGGAGAAGACGTATGTCTTCGCATCCCCCTAACTCAATAATGACAAATACGCTATGCTCGACATTCCGTGGTAATGTCCCTTAACAACCGGTTATCACATGCAACCCCAGGTAAAGTCCTTAAATTTCTTTTATTGAAATTTCGACTTTTGCATCAAGCGAGTAGACTTTTGCATCTCTACTCCTCTGAATGGTCATTGCATCACGATAATTTCTTCCAGTATAGTGAATATTCATTTGCTTCATTTCTTGAATATTCATATGTTACGCATGCATCGTTTGTTACGCATGTGGTTTCGTTTCAAATAAGCGTCTAATCAAAGTTCAAATATTATTTCGCTAAACCTAATTATTGACTTGTGATTCGAATGACCCGCATTATTGTAATTATTGGCTCCTTTGTTACCAAGTCAACACATTTTCTTGAAATTTCTTTTCTTTTCAAGTTACATACATGGTTTATCGTGTCACCATGTCGAGATTTCCTTGTCGATACATGTATTTATTGTCGGATTTTGACTTGTTTTAAATCCGCTTCGGTTTATCGTATTAAAGCATGTCTTAACACAATCGTGTGTTAAGACAATGGTACCAAATTCATATTATATTCCAGTGTACCTACTAACGGTTCGTTCATTTGTCGATCGAATATTTTGCGATATTCGTTGCTTCTTCATCTTCGATCGAAAACATTATTTCTTGAGGTTCCATTTTCTATTGAAAAATCCTATGATGTCGTTAGAAACAAATTTCATATTTACTTCATTGCGCTTTCATTTGACTTCAAAACACGATGAACTTGTTTGATCACCGCTATTGTTGAATTATTTAAATCACTACGACACCTTGTGGTGTTGGTATAAACTTGTAGCTTGGGCTAATCATGATGAGCGTTTCCTGCAAAACACAAGTGATACTTGTTCGATCACCGTTATATTTGAACTATTTCATTCCCTACAACACCTTGTGGCGTCGGTATAACCTGCAGCTTGCGCTGATCACGATCGAGCATTTCATGCAAACTATTACATTTGAGCTTGTTGAATCTAAGTTCATTTATTGGATGCGATCAATACTAGAATTCATTTGCATCTTGTGATACGTCCTTGAATTCACATCATTCGAATAAGTCTTTGATTCGATTTCATGATCGTTCACTTTGGTACTATTCGTATTTTCTATGCATAATGTAACTCTAAGGAGTTAACGTAGACTAAATTCGAGGATGAAATTTCATTAACAGGGGGAGAATGTGACAACTGGTGATTTACGGCTCTTAATTACGTGATTAACAGGTGATTAACGCAATAATAAATAGAGTTTTCAGCGCAAATCAACTTAATTAGGCCTTTGGAGTGCCTAGGAACGTTTATCCGACTTTACAATACGCGTACGAAGATTCACGTGGAATCTGCGGAACATCAAACGGCAACGAACTAATACCGTACAAAACACTGACAACTCCACTATTATACGCCTCTTAATTTAAAAAAAATTCGACACTTATGGAGTTTGGGTTGCGATATCGGGTCTCGTAGGAATTACGGGCCACTTACACATGAGATTGGCTTGTGGACCCTGGGCCCAAGCCCAAAACCCTCAAGCCTAAACCTGCACATAATATATATATTAGAATCCTATCAAGATCTTGCAAAATCTTATAAAATCTTATCAAAATCTTATTAAGATTTTACAAAATCTATGCAAGATTTATAAAATCTACACAAGATCTTTAGAGATCTCAACTTCTTTATAAATAGGGTCTTATGGCTTCTTTAGTTCTCAATCCACAAAATAAAACCAACACAGACTTTGAGTCTGTCTTACCCTCTCTCGATCTATACATATACAACAAAACACACACCTCTCTTTCCCTTAGAACACTCATACAACCCCCCAAAACCCTTCCCCTCTTCCTCTCTGTTAGGATCTGAGGCTCTCATGATTGTGTTTGTTTGTATAACTTGATCATTAAGAGAATATGACATAATGTAAAGTGCAGCGGAAATGAATACAAACTTTGCAAACACAATCAAAGAGAAAATAGTTTGATAAACAAATGCTTCACATTGAGTCGAATGATTGAATTACAAAGCAAATGATTATAAGCATGCTTACAAAACTAAGCTCCCCCTCAGCCTGATACTCCAAGGTTGGTTGCACAAGATGAAAGGATTAGACATGAGAAGAAGAACTTTCTCAGTCAATCAAATGTAACAGTACAGGGTACTGCTCCATTTATAGGCAAACCAAACCACTGAGGCATCTCAGCTGACATCACCATGAAAGTGAAATCTAACAACCTAACAACCTGTAAACACTGTTCTATACAAACTACTGATGTCTAACAACTGATTACCAGTAAAATACAGAACATAGGAAACTACTGCTTCACTTTCCACTGATGTAGCCTGAGCACTGATGTTGAGCATCAGTGCTTTCTTCAAAGGTGATCAGTCCTTGAATGGGCAGTTCTTGTGCCTTCAGCAGTACTTAAGAAGCATCAGTAGATAGAGCGTCAGTGTTTGTCTTTAGCAGTCTTTAGAGGTTCATCAGTGTTTGGTTCATCAGTTGTTCTATTGAGCAGTACTTGAGATCTATCACCTGTTAGATAACCAATGTCAAGGGGAAAGCTTAATGTAAACAGCTGCTTATTTTGAATCCACTATCGTGATCCGGTTTTGGCTTTCATTATCTGTTCCTCTGGTAGGGTTCAATCCCAACAATCTCCCCCTGGAACAGATAATGCCAAAACCCTTCATTATTATGGATTTTTATTTCTCATCAGAAGTTCCTTAGCTTGTCTTTTAAATTCCACTTCAAAATCCTTGGAACTCAAGTCATCCTCATCCCTACACAGTGTAAGTTCAAGGAGATCCTGCAAATCTTCAACACCAAGGCCTAGTGCTTCTTTCCTTGATATGTACTTCACTTCACCATTGGATCTGACCAGGGTCAATACGTGGGTCTTTTGATCAGACATCCACTTTAGTACTTTTAATCCTAATGGGTTTCTTGGGAGAGATTTATTTCCTGGTGAGTTTGGAGATGTTGGCCTTGTGAAAAGTTGTAAGCTATCAGACATTTGTTTGAAGGCCATTTCAATGACATCATTTGCTATAGCTATGTCTTCCGCAGTCTCTTTTTCTATCTGCTCCTGTCTCTTTTGTTGATCTGGCTCAATGTCTGATATTTCTGCTGAGTCATTTGGTGATGCAGGTTTGGTTAATACCTTTTTGGCAAGGTCTTGAAGCTTTGCTGATCTATCTTCTTTTAGATCCATTTTCTTGATGGCATCCATGAAGTACTCAGCTTCTTTCTCTTTTTCTTCTTCATTGGTCAGCAGTTTTCCTTTTTCTTGGTTTGCCACGAGGATAGGGTTATCTGCTGATGTGAGCTGTGTTTTAAGAGCATTAATCTGCTGTTCTAGCTTTTTGTAGTCAGGCTTCTTTGGAGTGTCTGGGATAGTTATCCTCTTTTTCTTAAGCCTTTCATAAGCTTCATCAGTGTACTGCTTTGCCCATTTTGCTATGGCAGTGGGAGTGTCCACCTTTGCATCCACCAGTTCTTGCTTCTTTCGTTTATACTCATGTGTGAGGTCAGCAATGAGCTTTTTGTATTTGTTCCAGTTTGGAGCTGTTTTCTTCTTTCTTGGATCATTTTTAATTCTTTCAATCCGGTTTGCCTCATGCTTTAAGGCAACTATTGGCCATTCTTCAAATTGTTTTTCTTCAGCATGATAGAATTTTTCTTTCATGATATAAGCAAGATATTCTTTTTTTATTTTATTTCGTTGATCTGCTTTTTCTTTTCTTAGATCTTTTGCATAATCTTCCATCTGCTTAACTTTTGTGAGCAATAATTCCAATTTTTCAGAGATGGCTTCGTCACTTTGACCTTCACATTCAATCTTGGCTCTTATCTTAGCCTGCCTTGCTTTAAGCTCAAGATATTCATCCATATCTTCTGGGACTATGAAGCCTATGAGTGAAGGAAATCTTCTGTTTGAAGGATCATCTTCAGTGTAGAACTGTCTCATCTCATTTTTTATAGCTTCTAGTTCCAGTGGATATTTTGCAGCAATAGGATCATATTTATCCTTATTTACCTGAGTAATTTTTCTTTTTCTGGTGTAAAGCTTTGTTGGTTGTGATGTAGGAATGGTGAGAGCAGTAGTGGATGGTTGACTAACAGCTGTTGAAACAACAGGTGTTTCAACCACTGTTGTCATTACAACTACTGATGTGTCAGCAGGTGTCTTCTTCTTTTGAGCAGGGGTTGAAATGGCAGTGGTTTGAGTGGTGGAAAGTGTCTGACTAACAGTTGTTGAAACAACTGGTGTTTCAACCATTGTTGTCATTACAACAGATGTAACATCTGTTGTCTTCTGCTTTTTGGTAGGAGGAGATAGTGGGGTGGCTGTTTTTGGTGGTGAATTTGGTTTTGGTGATGGTGATGCGATCACAGATGATGATGATGGTGGAGCAGTGGTTGTGGTGGTGTGTGGTGATGTGGTGTGTATTGATACAGCAGCTTTGGTTTGGCTATCTTTTTCACGTTCAATGTAGATACCATCTTCAATTCCCTTTTTTCTTCCACTTAATCTTCTCCCCCTTTTTGGCATTATCTGGAAAGGGTTCATTCATGAAAAGGACAGTGGGAGGGACTTTCCAGTGGTACTTTGGATGTGAGCCTTGATAGCTTTGATGTCTGACTGAGTATCTTTAAACCTTGACTCAACCATATTTGTCAGCATTTGTACTTGTATTGCATGCTGCTGGTTGGCCATTTGTTTTTGTTTTTCAAGCAGTGGTTGGAACATGTTCCATAGCTCATTTGCAGCAGATGCAGGTTGTGCAGGTGCTTGAGCTGGAGCAACAGTGGATTGTGCTTTTTGAGCTTTTAATAGCTGTTGCACCATATCCTTTATTTCAGCAACTGAGGTCTCAAGATTTTCAACTCTGCCTGTCAATTCCTGATATTTTGAATCATCACCCAAGTTAATGGGATCATCTGAATCCCCACCGGCAGTGGTTGTACCAATGTGTGACTTAGGAACTGAATCCTAAAAGTCATTCATTGATGCCCCTTGTTCTTGGTACTGGGGACTTCTTTCTTCAGCACTTGATAACCTTTTGAGGTTACCAGTGGGCATCACAAACTCACTGGTGGTTCTCAGTGGTGCTATTGAAGAAATTGCCTTCAAGGGAGTCTTATGAATGTAACCATTGTCCAAATGTAAACCAGTGGGTTCAACATTTGTAGTGGCTGCTCCACTTGAACTACTAACAGGGGTTATTTGTAACTCTTGCGGTGTAACCTCCTCAGTTGTTGCTGGGATAGCAGAGGTATAGACATCAGACCAAGTCACTTGTGGGAGTATATTCTCAGTGATAGGTGATTGAGAGGAACTGGTTTGTGTCTGAGCTATATTAACTGCATGCAAGAAAGGTAGCATGGATTATGGTAACGAGAGGGGTGAAGATAATGGTGTTGAAAGAGACATGTCCTTGGGATCAGGACTGAGGAAGATGGATCCGAGTGGGTCCAGAGCTTCATAATGTGGGGTCCCTGTGTTTACAACCTGATCCTTTTGTGAGGATGCAGGAGGAGTTTGAGGCAAAGGTGGAGATCTTTCTTCCATCGGCTGTGAGGAAGTAGCAGCAGTGGTTATTGGTGACATTTGTGTTGTCACTGGTAGTGGCTCTGGGATCTCATCTTCCATAGGTGCCTTTGTTTTGGGTTTGGGGGGCTTTCTGGATGTTTTCTTTTTGGTCTTTTTGGTGGTGGCAGGTGTGGGTTTCAAAACAGTGGGTGTGCTGCTTTGATCACCTGGAGCAGTGGGCTCAGCAGCCGATACCTGAGGAGCAGTGTCATCTGCTAAATTCTGCTCAGGTACCTCTGCTTTTGTTTTTATAGGTGCCAACATTCTAGAGAATGTTTCAGGCGTTAAACCATTTATTTTAAAGTGAGCACCTTGTTTGAGCAAATCTGCATCTTCTTTTTCAAATTTTTGTTCAAAATAGTAGCTTAGAAACCATGGAAAAAGCAGAAATGCTTTGCTATCAACATTTTTTTTTACCAAATCATCAAAAATCTCCTGCGAATAATTAAAATTTTCATTATTTAAAATTGCATATCCCAGGCATTGATTTTTATATGGTATTTCGTTAAAAGCAGTTGTTTTATTAGAAACACACATCAAAAGAGTGTGAAATAAAAGCCTAGGTGCAGAAGGGAACTAACCTTTTTGTAAGGTATCTCTTTATGTTCTGCATACCCCCATTCAAGAAATCATTTTTCAACTCGGTTTTTGAAAAAGAAGTTTTACCTTTTTGATCATCGAGTTTAAAGACTTCCGAAATGGATTGTGGAGAAATTTGAATCTTTTTACCCTATATAGAGGAGTTGATAGCTGTGACAGTGTCTCCTTGTTTTTCAAGGGTAGCATTTTTCCAGCACTCTCTCTGGGTTTGTTGGTAAATGGGAGCGTCTGCTGTTAACAAAGTTTTGTACTTTGATGCAGATAAGGTGTCGATGATGGAGTCGAAGGTGTTGGTGGTTGTGGGTTTTGTGAGTATACCCAAATAATTGTGAGGGGATTTGTATCGGATTTCAACGGTTTCAGCGGCCATTTGAGTGGCGTCTTTTGGAGCAGATGAATAAGATGATTTTGATTTCGATTTCGTCATTTTTTATGAAGAAGACCGAAGAATGATTTTGGAATGATGAGTGGGAAACTGCTTTGAGAAGAGAATTTTTGGAATTCAGTTTGACAGTGAAACCCTGTTTGGGGTTTTGATCAGGGTTTTATTTAGGGAAAAAGTGAATGCTGATGTGGCAGCGGTTACAACAATCTGAGGGCTAAAAACTGAACACGTGCCAACCCCTGATGAAAGATTAAATAATGGAGGACAGTTGTTTTGAGAGCCACTGATGGATCAAACATCAGTAGTTACAACGGTAATAAATGAAACAGTGGGTGATTTTTACTATCAGTGAATAGCACATCAGTGGATAGAGCACTGATCTTGTATAACAGTGCTTATCAAGAATTTGAAGGAGCAGGGGTTAATTTTCAGCAGTGGACAGACTTTAGAAAACAGATGTTTGAGGCACAACAGTAGTTAAGGGAAAGACAGTGGTAAGGATTTGAAAGACCATTAAGTCAACAACTATTAGTGCAACAGTGTTTGAACTTTTGACAAATGAAATTTGAGCATCTGCTTGTTCAGATGTGGGAATTGATTTTGTCTTGTGTAAACACAATATCATGTCCAACATCTGTTAATATACATCTGCAGAAATGCTATACTTAACAAATTACATTTTTAGATGCAAATTATCAAGTTTAATTTGTCAGCAGTTTTCCTAGGGATTTATGTTCTAGGTTTTACCACATGTTCATTATTCCTGACAGTGGTTTAGCATCCCAGATGATGAAAACTTCTTTACTAAGGCTACTCATTTTGTGTCTAATTATTTGAATTAGAACATGAGTATCTCAGTAATTCAAAATCTATTTGCAATCAATTTTTGATCTGTGATAGACAGACTTGAGCTTAATATGACTTTGACATGTGCACCATTTCCTTTTGATCAATTTTAGGAATAGTAATTTCATACAAAAATAAGGAAATTACATCCTGACCGGCGAAGAAGCTTTTACTTTCAAAAAAGAGTAAAAGTGCAAAATACATTATTCCAAAAAAGTGAATAATATATCCGGTTTTATTAGAGAAAAATACCTTTCTAAAAATAATTAAAAGAAATTTTGAAAATATCATCAAAAGGATCGGGTAACTTTTCAAACAAGTTCACAATCATATCGTTCTCAAGTTTTTATGACCACTGTTTGGGACCATTTTCTTACCACTTGATTGCAAAGTCCTCTTTTAAGTACAATCACTGGGATACTATTTTTATCTGAACTTCCCTTAATCAATACATGCACACAGTTGCCTGATGACCATTGTTTACCTAACTTTGGACTCATAAGTGTTTTATATTTATACTCTTTTCTTTTGACTTCAAAAGTTTTGAGATAAACATACTTTTGAGTTTTGTCCGTTTTTTTCTTCCCCTTTTACCCTTCCCATTCATAAGTACAAAATACTTACTGGGAGATTTTATTGAGGAAATACTTAACCCAGAATCATTTTGCAGTAATGTTTTGAGAGATCTGGCCACATTTGTACATGTTTTATTACCAAATCTCACATTACGTATGATTTGGACTGTTTTGACCCCTGATTTTCTTAATGTGTTTTGACAGGGTTGATTTGGTCCTTTTGAGGATTCTCAACCTGCTTTTTAACACATAAGATTTCATGACTAAAGTTTTATTTCCCTCTTTCTATGTTAGCAAAACACTAATGTTTATATGAACATAGGTTTTGTTAATCTGAGGTTCATACTTTAGTATAAAATATAATGAAATCATCACAAATTTCATAACAACAGTTGAGATCAATTTTGAATGAAGATAATCATACCATAGTTACCGGACATATTTTCAAATCTGAAAGCTATGGATGATTTGTGCATGACATCACTTGTTGTTTGGAATTTGTTTATATTATGACATCTTGGTTGTTTTACGGAGTATCTAAATAATCATTTTGAACATGATTTCTCGTTGCTCTGTTTTTCAACTAAATACAATCAACCTTAGTATCAATGAATTTTGAGCTGAACTATTATGTCAAATTGATTGTTAGATCGAATTTGACTGTCCGAGCTCTGATACCAATTGTTAGGATCTGAGGCTCTCATGATTGTGTTTGTTTGTATAATTTGATCAGTAAGAGAATATGACATAATGTAAAGTGCAACGGAAATGAATACAAACTTTGCAAACACAATCAAAGAGAAAATAGTTTGATAAACAAATGCTTCACATTGAGTCGAATGATTGAATTACAAAGCAAATGATTACAAGCATGCTTACAAAACTAAGCTCTCCCTCAGCCTGATACTCCAAGGTTAGTTGCACAAGATGAAAGGATTAGACATGAGAAGAAAAACTTGCTCAGTCAATCAAATGTAACAGTACAGGGTACTGCTCCATTTATAGGCAAACCAAACCACTGAGGCATCTCAGCTGACGTCACCATGAAAGTGACATCTAACAACCTAACAACCTGTAAACACTGTTCTATACAAACTACTGATGTCTAACAACTGATTATCAGTAAAATATAGAACATAGGAAACTACTGCTTCACTTTCCACTGATATAGCCTGGGCTATTGAGCAGTATTTGAGATCTATCAGCTGTTAGATAACCACTGTCCAGGGGAAAGCTTAATGTAAACAGCTGCTTATTTTGAATCCACTATCGTGATCCGGTTTTGGCTTTAATTATCTGTTCCTCTGGTAGGGTTCAATCCCAACACACTCGTTCGTCTAACCTGACCACCGGAGCATCACCGGTAGGTCACCGGCCTCTTTTTCTTTGTTTTGTTCACCGACAACAACCACCACATCACAACACCCCCCCTTTTCTCCTCGATGAACTGACCGGCGACCACCACCACCGTGTGGTGGTGGTGCGGCGATGACACGTAGGGGCGGAGTGAGAGAGAGACAGACGAAGAGGAGAGAGAGAGCGATGGAGATGAGCGGCGCCGCCGCTCACGGCGGCGGCAGTGGCGGCGGTGGTATCTTCACGTCCGACAAGTTCACGGTAACCCCCCCCCCCCCCCTCTGTTAGTTTCTTTTCTTTTAAACATTGATGGCTGATGATGATGATGATTGGCGGACCGACGGTGCAGTAGCTCGGTTCTGTTTCAAGCAAGCAGGTGGTTTAGACTCGAGTTCAAGTGACTTGGTTTAGGTTTGGTTCAAAATGGTTCATCTCTGGTTTGGGTTTTCTGTTCGGGCATCGGTTCAAGACAAGTCTACGGGTTCGGTTTAAGGTACAAGTCTCGGGTTTGGACTCTCGGCCCGGGTTCGGTCAACACTCTGGTCAACAAACGGGTCCGGGTCAAAGCAGTCAAAGTTCAGCAGATTCGGGTTAACAAAGACAACTGGTCAGCGGGTTCGAATTTTGGTTCGAGATACATCAGTTTCGGTTCGGTTGACTCGGTCAAACTGAGTCGACCCGGTCAAACCGAGTCGACCCGGTCAAACCTGGTCAACAGTGAGTTGACTCGGTCAACTCAGTCCATGTTTCGACGACTCGGTGAGAGTTGTGGTAATAGTTTAAAGTCGTGATTTCGTTACGTTATCTTTATAGTTTTATTTACAAGTGAGAAACGAGCTCTCGAACCGAATGATAAAATCGTATATATAAATTGCGGTTTAATATATTATCTTGTTTTATAACTTGAGTTTATAAATATTTGTTTGAAAACTTGTTGAATTTTGATAAATAAAACAACTTGTGTTGTCGGGGCCGTCCAAAAAAAAAACAGAGGAAACTCTGCCCGTTTTTCAAGAAAATCCGTAAAACAACGCGTTTTAAACTCTCGGATTCAATTAAACTTTTAGAAAGACAAATACAAATATGCAATTACTTCTAACGACGCTTTACAAACATCACGAAAACGACAATTTGGATATTATTTCGACAATGCTTTTATAAAATAGAATGTGAAATAATATTTTCAATTCTTTTATTACTTTCGACAATCCTTTCAAGTATCAAACAATACGAAATCTTTTCGTAAAAATAAATATAGTTCATATTTATTTCAAGAATCGAACAATACGAAATTGTTTCATAAAACAAATATAGCTATATATTTGTTTCAAATAGCATACAACACAACCTCTTTTTATAAAAATAAATATAGTTTATATATTTATTTCAAATATCACACGACTCGAATTCGTTTTATAGAAATAAATATAGATTTTATATTTATTTCAAATATCGTATCATAGGAATATTCCTACATACACAAACGACTTCTTGGGACAACAAGCGATCTTAACGACATATTTATATATTTTGATATAAATATTTATTTATTTTTAAATATCTCGAGAATCAAGTCTTTTCAAGACTTACTAGTTATATTCGACGATAACCGATACTTATCAATTATGACCTAATCGTTTCCATTATCTCAACAATTTAACCGTCGAATCGTTCGGTCAACGATTCGGTAAGAGCTCGGACACGTAGTTTAGTTACCGTGTTTATATAGAGACTTATAAGACATTCCGTGATGGGAATATTGTAGAATGCACACTAGCGAGTCACGTCTTGGAAACGACATCACAGAGTCGTATATAGCTAGCTTTGCACAGGAATATTCAGGTGAGTTTATAACCCCACCTTTTTACGGTTTTACATTTTTATAAATGTTTTCAGGGTGGAAAGACATGCACTTTTTGCAAAGCATACAAGAATTTCATATTTCTAAACCATATTACAAGCAAGTTTTCACTGACACAAATGGTTTACGAAAAGCTTATGTTTTACACCGGTTTTTCAAACAAGCGATTTTTTTTTTGAAATGTGCATACACACGAATTCTAGTTTTCTAAACTACGAGAAAATACAAGTACAAAGAGGTACAATAAACTAACGAATGACACAAAAGATCATGTCACGAATAGGGTAACATAAGCACCATTAATCAACAATATACCTAGACCGCAGAACAAAAGGTTAGATCTAATGGGTTTCAGGCAGCCACACTCTGGGCCACGTGCTACCTGGAGGGCTTCTGTGTCTCAAGTCGTGAATCGACAACTAAAAATGCCTAGGTTTGGTGGCTTCCTATGTCGTGTCATATGTTAATGGCCTTGCAAACCATTAACAATCTCGTATTCCTTACATATACAGAACTAAGTTTCAATACATCTTTAGAAATTACATACCATGTTTTATACAAATTCGAAGCATAGGATTATGCATGCATGTTGTCAATGTCGGGGTGGGCATTGACGATTATACAAGTTATACAAACACAAGAGTTTACAAAAGCTAGGCTTTTGCGAATATAATGCGTTACAAATACAGAGTTTCCATATAACATGACAAGAAAATGATTTTAAACTCATTTTCTCAACATTATTTCAAAAACCGGTTATTCAAAAAGATTTATTTCAAATCTTTTACAAACAAACTATGAACTCGCTCAACCTTATGTTGACTTTTTCGCATGTTTCTTTCTCAGGTTACTTTTCAGAATTTATAGCATGGTTGGAATAGGAAAACCAAGTAGAGTCGAGTACTTAGTTGCGTTCATTTTCTAGAAGTCTTAGCTTATATTTGTTTCCGCTGTGCAATGAAGATACCAGTCCAGTCACGCCAATGCTCTGATATTTCGGGGTGTGACAAAAAAACCTTTTTTACTATTTTTTTTTATAAAAAATTGCTATATTTCGTCACAAAAAAAAAACCAAAAAAAAAATCGAGTAACAATTATCCATGCACATGTGCATATGTACTATTTCGTTGACAAATTCCGTAATATATATTACTAATATCAGACAATTGCCTATCATTTACACTACCATTCATAATACACTACTTTTTACATTAACAATATTAGAAATGCACATGTGCATCTATATGTATGAACTTGTTATAATATTAATAACAATAGAAATGCACATGCGCATCTATATGTATGAATATGTTATAACGTGTTTTGGTACACCACTTTGAATACACCTTCCCTTTCATCTATCATACCATCCATCATACACTACCATTACCTCCTACCTGTGACAACCGGTGATTAACAGTTTCTAATTACGTGATCAACGAACGTTTAAGGCGATAATTAATAGTTTTTAAGGCACAAATTAACCTAATTAGGATCTTGGTATGCATAGGAATGCTTATCGGACGTTATAGTGCGCATATGAGGTTTTCGGGAAAATTGCGTAACGTTAAACGATAATAAACTGATGCCGAACAAAATACTGACAACGCTGACAAATACGGATTTTACACGAATAATTTATACCTATAAATTTAGTTTCGCGAATTTATCATACTTTCGAACGGCACAGAACACATACGCGAACGAAAAACGCGACCGCAGGAACGCACTAACGACAAAACAGACACATCGGACTCGGGTATTGCCTTCAAAACTGAAATGTTACGATACAATTTAGCTTTGTTTTTGAATTTTAATGTCCATAGTTGAAAATGGATCAAAAAACGGTTTAAAAACGGCCAACGACGCAAATTACGCGATTTTACGCGACTTTTACCGTGATTGACGAACGAACACGACAAACAATAACCGACCATATTTTATGTGTTTTAAGTACTAAAATCTTATTTTATGACTTTACGAAGCGTTCGGGTTTTGAAAACGAGTTCGTAGGAACTCTCAGGCCGCTTAAACACACGAGATGGGCTTGTGGGCCTTGGGCCTAAGCCCAAAGCCCACTAACCAAAACCCTACCTATATAAGAATACTATCTCATTTATTTTTAGTGAAACCCTACACTTACACACATCACAGCCGCATATGATCATACTTTCCATCCTAATTTTCTTTCATATACTGCCTTGTCCAAACTTTACCCAACACACACACACAAACACAAAGAATTACTTCTCCCTCTCCTTCATTTCCTAACCCTAGCCAAACACCTTCTTATTTCCCTGTCATCTCTCGATCCATACATCAGAAACACCACAAAAATCTACTCCCTCATCTCCTCTCTTAAGCTAAGCCGACAACTTAGATACCCCCAACCCATTTTCTTCTCCGGTGGAACCATCGACGGAGCCGACTGCGGCGGTGGTGGCTCACGGTGGTGAGTGACGGCTGGCCAAAAGAGAACGACGGGAGAGAGAGAAGCACGGGGAGAGAGAGAAGCACGGGATGAACAGCGGAACCGGCGTCGAACGCCGGCTAGGTGCGGCGGTGGAAATGCGGCTCCGATAATCGATACTCCAGTAAGCCATGGTCCTTTTCTTTTCACTTTCTTTTAGATCCGGCTAAATCCACAAACTCTTGGCCATTTGGTTGTCGTTTTTAGGCTAATGATGATGAGATCAGTGGTGGTGTGACGACGAAAACCGTCCGCTCACGGCGGCGGCGGTAGAGTCGACGGCAGTGGTGGTGAACTCCGACGGGTTTCACGGTAATCCCCCCCCTGTTTATTGCTTGTATTCTCTGAAGATGATATCTTTTGTTTCACGAAAATGATGAAGATGATGTTTTGGTGTGGGTTCACGAGTTTCAGCGGTCAAATCCAACAGGTTCAGGTTTTTGTTTGGTTCGGGGCTCTGTTTCGGGTCTCGGTCAAAGGCAATCAACAAGTCAAGGGTTCGGTCAACTCAGTCAAACTCAGTCAAAGCAGTTCAACTCAGCGAGTCAACTCAGGTCAGACTTGGTCGCACGGGATCCGGTTCAACAGTCAAATGGGTCTCGGGTCATCTCAGATTTGGTTCGGGTTTCGTGACACGGTCAATTTCGTCAAATCTGTTTAGTCAACAGATGGTCAATGAAGACAGTTGATTAACACAGTCCACTCTGCGACCCGGTAACATTTACACGACCCTAAACTTTCAATTACATTGTTATATATTTTTGGATTTATACGCGACCGAGCTCAAACCGATTCGTTTATAATTTAGTTACTTTTGAGACATTTGACGGAAAATTATGCATATAGTGTTATATTGTTGAAAAATCGTTGTGTTTGATAAAAATATCGACACTTTGGACGTCGAGGTTATCCTAAAAACAGAGGAAACTCTGTTCGATTTTCGTTAAAAACCCAAAACACGAAATGTAATATTCTAAAAACGACACTTGTTGAAAATCCGAATTTTTATTCTAAAATAAATATATAGATATATTTATTTTGATGACGTTTTACGAATTACGAAAATGAAGTTATAACGTTCCATCAAACTTGAATCACTACTTAATAAAACTCGAGGATTTCAATAAAATAGATATAATTAATTATATTTATTTCCAACGTTTAGAAATATCGAAACCCATACACTTTTTACAAATAAATATAATTATTTATTTTATTTCGCACACCGATATTTCCGAATACTATTATACAACGAATATAATGTTATTTTTATCACAACATCGGAATTCCGGATTCACTTTTTCAAACGTTTAACATTCGGAAATTATATAATATAAATATAATTATTTATATTTCTTTCCGTCGTCTAGAATCCGAATTCTTATAAAGTGAATATATTTGTTTATATTCGTTTCAAAAATCAAGTTTTCGAATACATATATGTATAGTGGAGGGTTCAAATGAGAAGAATTTTTTTTTAAGAAGAAAAAAGAAGAAGTTTCAACCAATAAGAATGTTTCATTTTACTTCATTTAATATTTGCATTTAATTTTAATATAAGGGTATATTGGTAAACTTACAAAAATCATTAATTTGTATTCTTCCCCTTTAATAACTAACTAAATTAAATTTGTAACTCCTTTTAAAAATATATATTTTTTCAAAATTAAAAAACCAACTTAATTTAAAGTGTAGAATAAATTAGTAGTTGTGTAGGTACGAGTTGTGTAGGATATATTTCGAGGTGTGTAGGATAAATTTCGACTGTGTAGAATAAAATTCTATAATGTGTAGGGTATATGTAGGAAAATTTTGATATGTGTAGGTTTTGTAGATTATATGTATGATAATTAATGATTAGTTGACTAATTAATTAAAGAGTTAAAAACTAATGATATGAGTTATAAATGAAATATTAATTTACTAATATGCCCTTTCTTCTTTTTATTCTCTCATTAAATTTCTTTTCAAATGAACCTTCCTTATATTTATTAATTCCCATCCTACAAAAACTACAATGGTATGTTACCGTATCGTATACGACATTACAAATACATACCACTATTTCATCCACGCCTTCAAATTCACGACGACTAACACGACTTCGTAAGTATATTTTCATTTATATATATATATATATATATATATATATATATATATATATATATATATATATATATATATATATATATCCTAAATCCTACGAAAACTAAGTCGTTTTCGCGACTTAGTTTTATCCCGACTATAAACGGGATCAAATAACCGTAGAATGGTTATTCTAAGTCACAATACCACTACCTTAGAGTCGTTTAGTTAACGAATCGGTAGACCTCGGACACGTAGTTTAGCTACGTTAAATTAGAAACTGATAAGTTATTCCATGTTAGGAATACTATAGTTGCACGCTAGCTAATGCATGTTGTGGAACGACATTATGGAAACACACTACGCTAGCTTTGCACAGGAATATCCAGGTGAGTTCATAACCCCCACTTTTTACTGTTTTACGTTTTTATAAATGTTTTCGGGGGTGGAAAGAAATGCAAGTTTTGCAAAAACACAATGTTTCGATAAACAAAAATCACATGTTTCTAAACCATTTGGCAACAGGATTTCAACGAACTCAAATGGTTTACGAAAAGATTTAAGCTAAACTTATCGGTTCTTATAACAATACAAGGTTTTCGAAACATGCATGAGTTTCAATGACGTGGGCTAAGGCCCAATGACATGGGCAAAGGCCCAATAACACTAGGTATGTAGCTATGGAATTAGATGATAACAGATCACTGTGCGTAAGTTGGAGGATGACATTAGTAACCATTAATCATGCAGTGACCAAGGTGCAAAAGGTATAGATCTATCGAGTTTGAGGCACGCTCCACTCCGGGTTTGGTAACCCTTTATGAGTGCTTTTTCGATCCCAATTGATAACAAAGTTGTCTCGGTTTGGTTACTTACTTATGGCATAGGTCAGTGTATTAGCTACACACTGATTGATCCTTAGATTCCATAGGTATCCTACATACTGTGATTTCAATACCGGTTTACGAAGATAACAGAAAACATTTCAACACCGGTTTACAATGATAACAGAAATCATTTCAATACCAGTTTACAGATATGGCAGAAAATATTTCATTACTGGTTTACAAACTCAATAGTTACATATATCGGTTTATAAACATAACAGAAAACATTTCGTTACCGATATACAAAGACGACATTTCAAATGCTTTGAGATATTAAGATCTTACAAGCCGGTTTTTCAAATGCAAGATTACAAGTGTTTTAAAACGCATTTGATATTTAACAAACAAACTGTGAACTCGCTCAACTTTATGTTGATTTTTCGCATGTTCTTTCTCAGGTTACTTTTTTCCAAACTATGGCACGGTTGGAATAGGAGAACCATTGGAGATTCGAGCACTTAGCGGCATTCACTTTCTAGAAGCCTTAGCTTATTTGCTTCCGCTGTGCAATGAAGATACCGGTCCAGTCACGCCAGCTCTGATATTTTCGGGGTGTGACAGATTGGTATCAGAGCTATAGGTTTTAGCGAATTAGGTTTCTGTAGAGATACCTAGGCTTTGACCTCACTGTTCTCTGGGGACTTAGGTATCTGGGCTTGAACACATATAGAACGCCTAGGACTCGAATATGGGTTCCAACCGTTGCCGAAAACAATGAATCAACAGTTTTGGTTTTAAACATGCATAAGTGTTGTGTTTGATACATAGTACACGAAACGATTACACACAGTAAGCAAAACCTTGAGGGTTTTGATAACGTGCATTTAGGACCTTTGTAAAGCTTATGTCGAAACTCATTAAAGGTCCTCACTTAGAAACTGTGACTAACAACTCGGGCAAGCACCATTATATTATGTCGTCTATGCTATCTTACTTACCCGAGCAGGTAACCTACGCGGAACGAAACGTTAGTGCACAAGTATACATGAAACTTAAACTATACGTCAGCGGACGTCGGAGTACATCACACACGACTTTCGAGGCAAGGCCTTGGGGAAACCTCAAATGGTCACGACAACAACGATGCTAATCCCGTCAGCGAGAGAAACACCAACCAAAATGCGGTACTTTGCCACGTACTCCTGCAAATGACACAAGTCATGCTGAGGTACGTTAAAACAAGATTTCACAACAGTCGATACTTAGTCTGAAGAGACTTACAATGGTTGGCGCTGCAAAAGAAGTCACACGTCTTCGCATTCCCCCTATTTCATTTATGGCAAATATGCAACGTTCGACATTCCATGGTAATGCCATCTAACAACCGATCATCACACGAACTTCCAGGTAAAGTCCTCGATTTCTTTATTGAAATTCCGATTTTTGCATATAGTGAGTAGATTTTTGCATCTCTACTCCACCTAAGGGTCATTGCATCGGGAAAATTTTATTTCATGATAGCGAACACTCATTTGTTTCATTTATTGACAAATTCATACGTTACACATGCATTGTTTGGTGCGCATGTGGTTAGATTGATTTGTGAAGACCATTGGAGGGCTTCACTCTAAATTGTTGTTTTATCAAAGCCCAAATATCGTTTCACTATACTTAATCTTTGCATTGTGATCTAGATGAACCGCATTATTGCGAAGCGTTGACTCTTTGATATCGAGTCGACAAATTTCTTGGAAAACTCATTTTCTTTTGAGTGGTATACATGGTTTTTCGTTGTGGCCATGTCGAAACTATCTTATTGATACATGAATTTATTGTTGGTTTATGTTTCTACCAAGTTCAATTGATTGAACTTGCTCGTAATATATATTCGATTCAAGATTCCATATGATGGATTGAGGCCATCATGTTCGAAATAATCCCAACAAGCACTTCATTTGCTTTGAACCATAACAGGCTTGTTTGGTCTTCGACTTCATTGAATCGTTTCTTCGATCACGATCACCTTGTGGTGGCGTTTTTCACAAGTTTGAAGCTTGCGCTAATCTCGTTGCTCACCTTATGTACGGATTTAATTATTTATTTATTTGTTTATTGATATTAAATCTGCTTTGTTGATTTATCTTATTAAAGCAATCTTGACACAATCGTGTATTAAGATAATGGTACACAAGTTCACGTCATATATCGGTGTACCTCTTAACGGTTCTTTCAGTATCGATCAGACATCTTGTGATATTCATTGCTTTCCATCTTCGAATCGAAAAACATTTTCACCTGTTTCATTTTCAATCGAAAATCCTATGAGATTTGTTTGAAACAAACATTTAGATTTACTTCGTTGAACCTTTCACCTGATTTCAAACACGGTGATGCTTGTTCGATCACCGCTATTGTTGAATTATTTCATTCACTACGACACCTTGTGGCGTCAGTATAAACTTATAGCTTAGGCTAATCAAGATCGAGCATTTCATGCAACACACGGTGATACTGGTTCGGTCACCGCTATTGTTGGTCCCTCGGATAGGATCCTCTTGTTCGGAAACTTAGTTGAATCGGATATGATTAATGCGCGGAATTCATTGAATCACACAACAGATATACGAGAACAAATTCAACTCTGAATTACTGTCTGATCTTCTATTGATTGAATCTGAAAGTGTACAAGCTCTTTAGAGAGTTCAGACGGACATGAGTTTGCCAGAGAGTGAAAGTGTCAAAAGTTACAAATGAGCTAATCGAGCAGCTATATATAGGCACAGTCAGGATAGAGTGAGTGCTGATCGGCTGACCTACTGTCCGATCGAACATGCTATTCTATCGGTTGGCCTGTTCGATCGGCTGGGCTAGCCGATCGGTTAGCATGGTCAACAAAAGTCAGCACTTAACAAAATAAAGCGCCATATCCTGACTTGCTTTACAAACATACATACATATAAACATAAACTATTCACAAATATACAAAACATGACTACATGCTGACGGAAGCTACAGACGTTATTGTACTAACAGACTCCCCCTCGGATGTAGCTGTAGTTCCTTCCAGCATAGTCTTCAGTTCTTCCTGTTCCGTCTTCTTTCTCTGGCTTTCTACCTCCACCATTTCCTGTACTCTGGGTCACCATCACGCTTTCGATCCCATTTCGGAATCTTGTTCTCTTCAGATTCAATTGGCGTCTGATCTGTTGGTCGCACATACCCCATTTTTCATCTTCCCAGCTCAGCAGCTCTCTTTGCTATCTCCTTTGATCTCTGACTTCGCTTGTACCTCTTCAAGAACTCATCAATTTCAATGTTTCTCCATTTGTGTGACAACTGTGCTCTGTAATCATCGTATAATGTAAAACAATGTCAGTTATCAATAAAACAATATGCTTTGGTGTTATTATGTATTTTGGTGTTACTATATGTGCAATTGTGTTTATTAATTTTACAATTTGATTCGATACTGATTTCAAGCTTTAAATCACTTTCTGGAAGGTTATACGCAAACTAGTGCTTAAACTCAATCAGTTTAACGCGACGTACACTCCGGAACTGTGACGTAAGCCAAACATACCCTAGATATCCCTTACATAACTTAGAAATAAGTTCCGAAGGATTCGGTATGGTGAAAACATGTTTATTTGAACTAAAGAACTAATTACGACAAAACTGCGAAATGAACGTTGGTGACCGCCCGGATAATATTTAAATCCCACAAATATTCTGTTATGATTAAAATCTTATTTTAATCAGGTTCGTGTTGAAAAATAAATTAAAACGCTTAAAAACGTTATTTTCCAAGTTTAAGCACGTACCGCGTGTTTCTGCGCGACACAGTGCTTTACTGCGAAACGCGGACAACGCAGCCAGTCTTGGCAACTGAAATTTATTCCAGTAGTATTTTGGTGAGTTTATTTTTATAGAATAATAAAAAAAATAAGTTAGAATGCCATAAATCGGGATTTAAACGCTTGATAAAATACCCGGTACATAATTAAACACTTTAACGGAACGGTGTTTAACCGGACAACCGAACATTACCCGGAACACAAAAATATTGTCAAACATATTGTTTTTGCTTTTCTGAGCCAGTTAGGGTCCCCGGATACTCTAACACCCGTTATAATTCACAACACACATAATACATTAATTAAACACCTAACTTAACATAACTGGACACTAAACTATCTAGTTAGAAACAAACCAAACCCCCCCCCCATTCCAACCGAATTCAGTCCCATGAGGGGATACCCTCTTACCATTTTGATTATTTTATTAAGCTTGTGTATCATATCTAGTAGACATATGATCCTATGGATAAAACACTAACAAGGTCTATAAGTAAGACCATAAGTCACCCATTTCACTAACCACAACACTTCACAAAAATCTCATCTTCTCTCCCTCCTTCCCTCTTGTTCGGCAGCCATCACACACCCACATCCACCCATTTCCAAGTTTCAATCTTGCCATTTTACATACAATCCAAGGTGCAAGAAGGTCAACAACGAAGCTTGGTGCGTTCGGAAGTCGAAGGACCGCTCTCGTTTTCTTTTATCCACCACTTTTCTACACTCGAACTCCCCTAGCCTTGTGCTAGTAGTAAGTTCCTTAGATCTTCATCTTGTTCATGTTTTTATGTGGTTAATGGTGTTTAAAGATCAAAAAGATAGAAAGCCTAATGAACATAAACAAGTCTTGAAGTGTAACTAACTAAAGATGAAGTATGGTTAAAGTAGTGTTAAAATGATGAATGAAATATGATATTGCTTGATAAATCTGATATATATATATATAAGTAATAATCTGCTGTAAGTATTGTTGTGATCGCTAAACATGTTAACGGAATCAATCGAACGCACTTTATGATGATAAAAGACTGAAAACAGCATGCTGATCTGCTTTTCTAGCCGCCTTTAACTGGCTGTAACTGCATCATAACTTAACAAAAACTTGATTTTCTTAAGTCTATAATGTGTTATTATAAAATACGGTTCTAATGACAATGGAATCATAATTTTTGGACTCCGTTTACTATTTTTAAAGTGCCTTTCCGTAACAGCAGCTTAAGCTGAATTTTTTTTGCTGAAACTGTGCGTCCTGTTTTCAGTCATAACCTGGATTCTGTGTAGGATTAGATCATGAAACTTATACTGTAGATGGTCACTGTTGTCTCCGTGATCCTCCAACTGGAATTACGTTAAACGGACTTACGATTAATTTTTAGTGAATTATTCCGTAGACTGCGATCAGAATGTAACAAATCTGATTGCAGTCGGGAAAATGTATTTTTTTTAAATATTAATAACGAACTAGACCCCGATATTTTTATACAATAATATTTGGTTCATGTAAGACGTTCGGTAAAAATTTGGGAATTTTTGGAATAAGTTAACCATTTTACTTAAATGTCCGAAAACAGTCCAGTTTAATATACATTAAAACAGAAGTGACATAAGTAGTAATTGCATGCCAAAGCGTGGTTCTTGATTATTAAAAATCATTCTTATTTAATTTAGGGCGGATAAACAATTGAGGGATTGTGTTAACATTTAAAAACGCACCCGAAGGTGAGTACATAGTTCCCCTATTTTACTGTTTCCAAATGTTTTGGGGTGATTCATATGTATCGAAACGATTTCGATGTTTTAACGATGGTTTCACAACGAGTAAGATGGTTTGTATTAAACTAATAACGATTTTGATAATGTGAACGAGCTTGTTGGTTGTAATTACATAACAAATGACATTCATTAATTTCGGGCAAACCGACCAGTATTAGGTTTTGGTACCATAGGATCCGACAAATCCCGTTATCAGACCGGACCCATGGTTATGTGTGGGTTAGGTGGGTAACGACCGAATCTGATGATTGTTAACTTACCCTTTGGAGGTTTGTTAATACGAAAACGAGTTGAACAATAAACGAGTCACACAGGTTTGAATGTTATTAGCGAGACGACCAAAAATAGTTTCACGATCTAAAACGAGAATGATTTAAACGACTAAAGCGATGTTTAACGAATTAATCGATTTGGGTAAACAATTGGAAGTGATGTCACACAAACGAGGTTTTCGAAATGATATAAACTATACGAATTTTATTACGAGAGTGATTTGCGATTTGGTTTACAAAAAACAAATGTTTTGGGTAAAGATTCATGGCTTCGAGGTTTATAAATTATAACCAAACTATTTTGATTCGGTTATTCATTTTACGATACAAACATTTTATAAAACAAGGTTTTCTAATGACAATTAACGAGGTTGCACAATTTATTCCAACATATAAACGAGCCATGAATCTGACACTCTCACAAAACCTATGTACTCGCCAACATTTCTTTGCTGACTTTGTTTTTACATATGTTTCAGGTGAAGTTGCTTAGTGTTGATTGCGAATAGGAAGCATGCTCACTTAGGACCGGACGAGGCCTTAGTGATTTAATAATGATATTAGTCTTTGTTTGATTTGCTTGTTTAACTTTAAAACAATGTTTAATATTTAATGAAATGAAACTCTTCGTATCCATGGTTTGAAACAATAATTCTGTTACAACACTCCCCGGCATTTCCGCCACGATTTGTCATTTTACGTGGTCGGGGTGTGACAATTTGCTCTTCCAGTATCTACCAGAATTGATGTCTTGAGCGAAGCAAACATCCACTATCGATTGATACTGCATTGCTTGAGCTTTATCTCTCTTCTCATAAACAATCTTGTTAAGAAATAAGAAATCAATGTCTTTCTTTGAGAAGTTAACAAGCCACATAGGATCCAATATACTGATTCTTCTAGATTCTCTGGTGGACTTGTCAAAAAGAGATATCACTGCCTCAGCCGTTGTTTCATTGTAAAACCAACCTTGAAATATATCATGAAAATCTTGCTCGATGGCTCTAAGAGGCATATTCTTCAAACACTTTGGCAGCTTTACATCCAGAGTTATATCCTTTTCTCCGTTTTCCAAGATTCTTACAATCTGCTTCGGATACTGTGGTTTCCAATCGGGATAACCATTCTTTGCTTGCAACTTGATGTAGTTCCACAAATCTTGATCATGTAAACGAACTTCAGGACCAAAGTAGAACTGTTTGATATTCTTAGTCTTTACCAATTCATCCACATCCTACCAAGGTAGAGAAGCAATACCAGATAAGAACTCAAAGTATTGAACTCCTTCTTCTCTCCTGATTGTATACACTTTCAGATCTTCAAGATATCCCCATGATAAAATATCTCCCCATGACAGATTTTTACTGTGAGTAAAGTACTGGAGAGCTCTGAGAGTCTTTCTTTCCTTAGGTATATTCTTGAACCATTTCTTTCTTTCCTCTGCAGAAATTTCTCTCGGAACAATTTCAAGAACACCTTCAGTGGAGATCTTTTCAACAATCTTTCTTTTGATCTCATCTTCATTTCTGTCTTTGAACATCTCAGCAAATGAAGGAAACGTCTCATCAACCCAGAATAATGAAAATCACTTTCATCTTCAGATGAATCTGAAGCATCTTCAATAATCACATCATCATAATGATCTGCTTCAAATGCATATCTAGGCTCGAAGTCTTTAGCTGGTGACCGAGGAATTTCATCCTCAATATCAAACTTGAACTTTCCTTCTTCTAATCCCAACTCCTCTAACATTTCAGATCTTGTTCTTCTCACCTCTACCTCTCCTTCTTGTGGAACATTCAGGTAAATAACAGTTGGGTTTGAGAGAAGTACCTGATCAGCATGTTGTTTTCCAGATGATGATGCTTCATTTTGTACGTCATCCTCTTGCCCATTGATCTCGTCATTCAAAGCTCTTTTATTCTTTCTTGAACAATTGGATCTTTGACTAATAACCCAGAAGCACCTTGATCATTGTCATCATCTCCTTTGTCATCTTTATCATTACCATCATCAGGCTTATCATCTGTTTTATCATCAACATTATCTTCCTCTTCCTCTTCTTCATCACCAAACATCTCTTCATCAGAATCTTTATCAACTATCTCTCCACGTGCTATCTTTCCCTTTCTTTTCAGATTATAAAACTTTAGAAGTCGAGCCACTTCTTTTGCATTGTATGGTACAGGATAAGCGTCACCAACCAGCACAAATTGTTGTGTCTTCCATTCTAGTAACAATACTTCTCTTGCCTTTCTCTTTCTTTGAATAACCTCAACCCTTCTAAGCATATTTTCAAGATCAACAGGTTCAGAAGACTCACCAACAATCATGTAGTCTGGTTCCTGAACTTCTTCAGCTTCAACCATTTCTTGTTCATCTTCAACTATTTCTTGTTCATGAACTTCTGCAACTTCAACCATTTCAATATCATGTTGTGATGATGAACCACCAATATCAGGTTGACTAGATGATCCACCAGTCAGTTGAACATCTTCAACCACACCTTTATTCTTTTGTGTAGCTTCTTCGGCTAAACGTCTTTCACGCTCCATTCTTCTTTCATTAGCTCTTCTCACTTCTATCTCTTCAAATGCAGCATGAATATTCATTTTCAGGTGACTTTCCATAACAGCACATAGCATCTGAAGTTGTTCATCTTTCATCACTTTATCAGCCTTCATGGCTTCCATCTCTAGCTTCATCGCCTTCATTTCATTTGAAGAAGCTTCACTCATTTCACTAAGAAGCTGATTTAAGGTTTGATTCACATCCTCTAGATTCTTTATCTTGACATTCAATGAAGAGATCTCCAGTGTCAACAATTCAAACAACTTAGAATTATCATGCGCTTCATCCTTCATTTTGTTCATTGTCTCTTCTTGCTCTATCAACGCTTCTCTAATTTGATCATGAGCTTTCATCAATTGATCAACTTGTTTCTTCAAAATATCACGCTCCAATTCTGTTTTAGCCTTTTCTTTTTCCAGCTTGTTGACCTTTTGTACTAATTCTTTGACTTTTTGATCATTGAACATGTCATAGTCTTCTTCAGGAATATCTTCTATGTAAATTCCTGTTGCTTCTGGAAATCCTTCAAACATGTAATCAATCTTTTCTTTTTGTTGAGATGATTCTGGTTTGTCTTGCGGAGGAGGACGTGGACTAGCAGCTTTGAACCCCGTGATTTCTACGTAATCATCACCACCAGTTTCTCTTTCAGCTACTGGTTCTTTTATAGTTTCAACTTCAGGTTCTTTTGGTTTCTGAACATGCTTTTCTGACTTTCCTCATTTTTCTTTTGATGGTTCTGCTCCAGCTTTCTTTGCTCTAACATTTCTTGGGATTACACCAGCTTGAACTGCCTTTCGTTTCTTTTCTTGTTTCTTTGGATAATCTGGTACATAAGGTGAATCTTCTTCATCTGATGTTTTCTTCTTCTTTAAAGGTTTCTTTTTCAGCTGTGCTTTCCCCCTTCCAAGAGTTGTTGGATCTAACTCAGATTCAGATTGATTTTCTTTAGAATCACCTTCAGTTGAACTCCCCTGATCTTCAACCTCTGGTTTAACCCTTGTAACCTTCTCAACATGAGCACTTGACCCTTGAGCTTGTTGAGCTGCTGCTTCCTCATTCTTTTTCATATATCTTTCAAATGTTTGTTTTAGAAGATTAGCTCCTTGTTCAATGACCACAGATGGCTCCAAGACAGTTTCATCAATTAGTCTCTGCTGTGGTTCTCCAGAAGACCCTACAAAACAATTATTAATAAAGACGTTTAGAAACATTTAATAAACATAAATTCTAACTGTCTTAAGGCTCCCCCTTTCACTATACCCTTATCTCCATCCTTAGGAATGGTAACTGCAAGGGATGACTTTGGTGTTCTCTTTCTTTTTCCATCTCTAACACACCACCATCTGGTCTTCTTCTCTGCAAACTCACTCATCTTTTCATTTTCATTATCAGAATCACTGTTCTCATGCCTCCATTTTTCATTCTCAGGAGCAACATAATCTTTATCTTTGATTCTACATATCATTTGCTTTGTCTTTGCATCCTTTTCCTTGGTGATTCTTCCAATTGTAATAAAGTTTACACTGCTCAGCTCCATGACATCCTCATTGTCCTTCGGAAGATCCTTGATCTTATCATTGATTAACATCATTATGAATCTAGGGTACATGATGTATCTGTCTCCTTTTGCCTGACTGTTATCCTTCATATACTCAAATATCACCTGAGAAATGTTGTACTTTCTGTTCAATACTAGGCTGGCTATGATGTTCATGATGTAATCTGGTACTTCATCATATGCTCCCTTTCTGTGTGACAATGAATGCACCATGCAATGCATCAAGTATCGGTAAGCCTTTGAGAAATTCCTTTTAAGCATTTTACCATTTATATGTCCAGTGAATCCCATTCTACACCACAATCCTTTAACAAGACGTTCTGACATGATTGTTGGATCATTATCAGAATCTTGTAAATCAAGAACTCTCCTGACATCTTCAACACCAAACTCAAATGCCACATCTATATCCTTTCCAGCTTGGTCCTTCTTTCTCAACACTGCATGTATCATTTTATCTGATTCATCAAATTCTGTTGTATCCCAAAATGTTCTAACATGGGACTCATAAACCACAGTTCTATTTGATATAGCTTTTGCAACTCTGCTTTCTCTCAGGAATTTTTCCATCTTGTCTACCACCATACCCTTTGTGGTGTCAGCATCAATTGCGCAATGAACATTATGGCCTTTGTTTGTATCCTTTCCTCTTCCCTGCAAGATTATACATTATCAATCATTGGTACAAATATAGAGGCATAAGGATGAAACTTTTGAAAATTTTTCTAACACTGAAATTCTCTATGTGATAGTACTAGAGAATCGACTGGCCTGTTCGATTGAAGAGCATTGCTGTTCGATCGACTAGAATGTGCAAAGAGACAGATGCTGTTCGATCGGCTAGCAGATACTGTTCGATCGACTAGCAGATGTTGTTCGATCGGCTAGCAAAAGCTGTTCGATCGGCTAGCAAAAGCTTTCCAATCAATTTGCACAGAAATCTATGCAGTGATGAGGATGCTGTTCGATCGACTAGCAATACTGACCGATCGGCTAGCACTTTGTTCAGAAAATAAGGTATGATAATATGTTGTTCAATCGACTAGCAGATGTTGTTCGATCGGCTAGCATTGCTGTTCGATCGGCTAGCAAGTGCTGTTCGATCGGATAACATACATCTGAACATTCTAAAACACAGATTTCATAGCATTTGTTTGGCATAATTTTCAAGGCATGAATACTGAACTACCCTATTCATCAACATAAGCAAAATATCATCATTGCTGTTCGATCGGCTAGACTAGCCGATCGGCTAGCATCTAACACAGAAACGGCTAAGAACACAAAGATGATTCAAAAAATTTTTATGCACAAAATCACAAATTAAGCACATATCTAGATTCCTAATGTTGTCGTGATCAAAACCCTATGTTCATCTTAGTCTAAATCATTCTATACAGTGTCTAATTTCACAAAGATGTCGCCGACAGTCGAACATATGAAATCCTAGATCTACCAAGTTAGAACAAGATTTTACACAAATTGAACCGGTAAACTTGTAGATCTCAACATTCCGAACAAAACCCTATGATCAAAATTCATGACAACCTCCTAAATCTTCCTAGATCTAAGATTAAAGTACTGATAGTAACAAACATGAAGAACACAGTGAAATTGAACAGATTTGGGTGTGAAGAGCGTACCTTTGCCATTGAGAATGATGAGCAAACCAACAAACCAATGTAATGATGCAAAGAAAATCAAGAAATCAGTGAAAATCAGTGAAAAATTTTGAGAGAGAAAGTTAGCCGATCGAACAAGTGAACCGTTTGACTAAACTCTGACCGGCTATTTATAGGCTCCCTTGACTTGGCTAGGCTGTTCGATCGGCTAGCAATGCTGGCCGATCGGCTAGCATGTTCGAACCAAGTAACCTTTGACTTTTAAACAGTTTGATTTTTTTGACTTTTTGACTTTATCAGTGTTTTAGTGTTTAAGAAATCCACTTAAGTATCTAGGTCCAAGTTAATGACCCTAGGTACTTAATTTGCCTGCCAAGTTCAACTTAATGACCTTGGTTGATCCATGACAATAACAAGCTGATATTTTGAACAATCTTTTTCTGAAAATTTACAAGTTTCAAATTAATGAACTTGCATGAACTTTTCATTTTCTCTGTTTCTATCAAGATTAGCTCCCAACTCATTTTCCAATTCAGAACAACTTCCTGCATCTGCATCAGACTGCGAATCTGAAGATCAACTTTCTGCTTTGGTTTGTCGTAAAATAAAGCAGAACAGAAAAATCTTTTTGGTTTTTGAAATGCACAATCTAAACTAGAAATGAATGATCAGAAACTAAAGCACAAAATGTAATGAAAGTAAACTATATACAAACATATTTTTGGTGAGCGTGTTAGGGAATCATATTAGCTACCGACACGTTACAAGTACCGTTAAGCTTTATTCATACTCAGAATTAAACAATTCACCTAGATTGTCGATATACTGATCCACTTTAAATTTTTACACAGATTTCAATTTATTCAGGATACGATTTAGATGTCTTATGAACTTCACTCATTCATGTGTCCCACCTCTTGAATATACTCCCGTATCTAGTTCCCAATATTCAGTCTTACAGGTGAGTATACCACAGATGATATCTGTGAGGGGTTAAATGCGAGGGCCGTGAGAGCTCAGGTCGATACTTCCGTATACGCAAAGAGATGACGGCTTCGACTTTTCGGTGTGTCCCCTTTAGAGGATCTTTTGTTACAACAGCAATGACTATCAATTTTATTGTTTCATCAATTTGCTGAGGGTGATGCTATGTCTCAAGCATTTTGCGGAAAGTATTATTCAGGGACTAGGTCAGAACTTCCATTCAGCAGAAGTCCCAGAATAATACCCCAGATATCACTGAGTATAAAGACCTAATATCTCAGAATAAGGGATCTATCAAATGAGATTTCAGGGGTTACCTATATATCCAAGTAGTGTTCCCCACGAAATAAGCAAGTTTTGAATTTTAGGTTTATATCCCGAACAAGTTTACTAAATGTGTAAAACCTATCGACACATCATCAATGAGACTGTTTAATCCTTTTAAGACTTTACAAATCTTTAGCATACCGTAACAGTCTAGCTGATGTACTATCATTTTCCCTTTTTACACAAGCTCTTTTTCATTTTTCTACTGTTTTTTGATTTTGAAAATTTTTCATGTTTTTGGGGTTTTCAATTTTTTATTGTTTTTGGTTTTTCTAAAAGTATATAAAAATATACCTATCTCCCCCTAAAGGCCAAAACAGGTAAAAAATCGACAAACCATTGCAGATTATTTTTCAACATCATCTACAGTGGTATCCTCATCAATGCCAACGATTCCATTCGACACCGATAAAAGCATCATACCATTCAGTTTTAAAAGATATTTAAAACGTGTTTTATCAAATGCTTTGGTATGTAAATCAGCTTTTTGCTTGTCAGTGTGGATTTTCTCAATTCGTATCAACTTTTTCTCAAAACAATCACGAATAAAGTGATGACAATTTCTATATGTTTAGTTTTAGCGTGATGTACTGGATTCTTGTTATATTTATTGCGACCTAATTATCAACAAAAAGAGGTGTGTTAACAAACTGCAAACCGTAATCGCACATCTGTTGCTGTATCCACAAGAGTTGAGAGCAGCAACTGCTGGCAGACACATACTCCGCTTCGCATGTGGATAGCGCCACAGACGTTTGTTTCTTACACTGCCAGGTAACCAAGCGAGGTCCAAAGAACTGGCATCCTGCAGTTGTTGATTTTGCATTGACTTTGCAGCATCCAAAATCCGAGTCGGAATACCCTTCGAGCATAAAGTCGCCTTTTCTAGATACAACAACCCCAACGATGGAGTTCCCTTCAGGTAGCGTAATATCCTCTTCACAATGATCATGTGCGAAGTTCTAGGGTTAGATTGAAATCTTGCTGCGAGGCACGTGGGATACATAATGTCAGGTCTTGAAGCAGTTAAGTAGATCAATGAACCGATCATGGAACGATAGAGTGTTTCATCTGCCCTGTCTCCGGTGAGATCTGGGTGAATCCCATGATTTGTTGCTAAAGGGGTTGCAGCAGGAGTAGAACCTGACATTCCAAATTTCTCTAGAATATCATGAACGTACTTCGTCTGGTGAATGAAAATTCCCTCGGGTAGTTGTTCAACTTGGAGCCCTAAGAAGAACTTCATTTCCCCCATCGATGACATTTCAAATTTTTGCTTCATAACTTGTTCAAAATCTTTGCACAAGTTCTCGTTTGTTGACCCAAATATTATATCATCCACATATATTTTAACTATCAAAAGATGTCTGTCGGCCTCTTTAGTGAAGAGAGTGGCATCCACTGTTCCACGAGTGAACCTGTTGGCTAGAAGATGTTGAGACAAAGTCTCGTACCAAGCTCTCGGGGCCTGGTGTAAGCCATACAGTGCTTTGTCCAGCAAATAAACCTTGTTCTTGTGGATTGGGTCGGTAAAGCCTGGTGGCTGTCCGACATAAACCTCCTCTTTGACCTTCCCATAAAGAAACGCCGATTTAACATCTAATTGATATACTTTGAAGTTTTTCCAAGATGCAAATGCCAGGAAAATTCTGATAGCTTCTAGTCGTGCCACAAGAGCGTATACTTCAGTAAAATCGATTCCCTCCTGTTGACTAACGCCCTGGACCACGAGTCGAGCTTTGTTTCGCACAACAACTCCTCTGTCGTCTCTCTTACACTTGAACACCCATTTGGTGTTGATTTTCCTGTGGCCATCAGGCAGATCCACCAGTTTCCACACACCCAATTTTTCAAACTGGTTCAACTCTTCTTGCATCGCGTTGACCCATGAATCTTCAGTAAGCGCCTCTTTGTAAGTTCGAGGTTCGATCTGCGAAATAAAACAACTCAATGAAAATTCAGTTTGTAAAGGTGCTGCTAAAGAATAAAAACTTGTAAGCCCTTGGTCAATTTCATGTCTGGTGCGAACGCCTGTTTGCAGCTCTCCAATGATCAGCTCTTCAGGATGATATGAAAGAGTTCTCGGCATTACTTCACTCGGAACATCTACATTGCCTTCCAGATTGGTGACATTTTGATTTGCACCTTGCTCACTGATAGGATTTGCTTGATCTAAAATCTGGATCTCTTCCCCTTCAGACTCTGAATCACCATGATCAAATGTTGGACCGATATCAGATGTTAAATCATCATTTGTTGTCGTCTGAATATCGGGAGTTTGTGGAGTATCATCATGCTCTCCAGCATTACTAGGACCTGCCTCATCGTCATTTGAAGTTTGCTGTGATCGCCTAGAATACTTAGCCGGAAATCTTTCCTCTGATGACTCATAATCTCTAAGAATATCCAACTCATCAAAGAAATCTTCTTCATCTTCAGGTTCTTCCATCACATCAAACGAATCCCACAGAGTGTCGTAGTGATAACGCCATGAATCTCAAGGGTTCTGTGGCGGCATCGTATGACCTTGACATTCAACGTTCGCAGCTTCAATAATCCGCTTTTCACTTGGAACGAAGACACGACGCATAGGACTTGCATAACCAACAAATATACCCTCAATGCACTTCGGACCAAACTTTCCAAAAGGTTCTATTACCGTACAGGGTGACCCGAACGGTTCAAGATACTTCAAATTAGGTTTGTGGTTATTGATCAACTCAAAGCATGTTTTGTTGAATTTCTTGACAATGAGAACTCTGTTGAGCGTATAGCATGCGGCGGAAACAGCTTCTGCCCAAAAATTTATCGGAAGTTTAGAATCTGCGAGCATTGTTCTAGCCGTCTCGATTAGTGTCCGGTTTTTGCGTTCTGCGACTCCATTCTGCTGCGGAGTGTACGGAGCACTAAACTCATGCAATATACCTCGTTCTTCACAAAATTCTTCCATCTTGTTGTTCTTGAATTCAGTACCATTATCACTTCTAATTCTTCTTATACGCCTCTGGTACAGATTCTCAATCTTCTTGAACAACGCCATTAAACTATCAAACGTTTCATCCTTCGTCTTTAGGAAAGATACCCAAGAAAATCTGGAATAATCATCAGTAACGACCAAACAGCAGTAATCTCCTATAATGCTTTTGACATTCACAGGACCAAACAAATCCATGTGAAGTCTTTCTAGTGGTCTTGAGACTGAATTTACTTGCTTTTTGGGGTGTGACTTTCTCTTCTGCTTCCCTTTAATACAGCTAATGCACTCCCCTTCCAGATGAAAACCTTTGATGTGAACTCCTGTAACCAAATCATTGTGCACCAAGTGATTCATTTTTCTTAGATGTATATGCCCCATCTTGCGGTACCACAATCTCGATTCTTTCTCAGTTGCTCTTGACACAAAACAATGAGCCTGGCCCGTGGTTTTCGTTGCTACACTCATATCCAACATGTATAGATCATTGACTCTTGGGGCCCTCATGATGATCCATTCCTCAGGGACAACAAATCCTGGCTTTAAGATCAAACACTCTTTGTCAGTGAAGTGAGTGGTATACATCCTGTCACAAATCTGCGAGATACTTAGCAGATTATTCTCCAGCTCAGCAATGTAGTTAACTCTTTCAAATGTTACAATCCCATTGGATAGCGTTCCTTCACCAATAATCCTACCACCTTGATTACCCGCGAATCCAACATAACCTCCATTGATATTCTTCACATCGTACAACAGTGCTGTCTTTCCTGTCATGTGTCGAGAAGCTCCACTATCCATAATCCAACGTGAAACGGATCTCGGAAGCCCCTGCACATTTCAAAAATATTTAGTTAGATTTTGATGCTACCCAAGCCTCCTTTGACTCGGGTAACTTGACATTGATGTGAGTTGTTTTTGTGTAGAGTGGTGGAAAATTTTTGTCATTTATCTTCAAGCTCTCCTCAGACCCAATCTCAACCGCTTTGAATAAAGGAGCATCCTTTTTCGGATGTTGACCAGATGATTGGTCTTTCTTCACCACATACTTCTTTTCAGAAGTTGATTTTTGTTTCTGGAGTTTCTCAAACAAATCCAAAGGTACATACATCTTCTTGGTCGAAGATGATGATTTTTCAGTCTCAGAAACCTTTGGTTTTGAAGATCTTGCTTTTTGCTCAACACCTTTTGGCTTCCAAGTTTGTTGAGATGAGGCAACTCTTTTGTAAAATCTGTCATTTTTAGTTACCACATTTTTAGTAGGTTCAGTTTTGAATTTAGTGTTCTCATTTTTCAAAACATTTTTCTTAACAAACATTGGTGCTTTCCCTTTCACATCATCTTTCTTTTTCAGACTCTCAACAACTTTAGTCTTAGGCTTCAAATTGGTACACTTTCGTGCAATATGTCCAACTTGATTGCATTTGAAGCATGTTCGGGTGTCAACAACCCTATTTGTGCCTTCAGACTGAGATTGTGAGACCTTCTTTTCCTCAAAGAATTCTTTGTTTGATTTTGAAAAGATTTTAGGTCTTCTTCAGAAAGTGAACTCGAACTCGAACCTTTTACAAATACTTTCTTCTCAACAAACGTTTGTTTTGACCATTCTTTCTTGGATAATTCTTACCCCCCTGATAACCATTCGACCATCTGTTTTGATTTTTGTTATGAGCATGCGAAGGTACAACAAGTTTTGTGTAGTAAGATTTATCTTTTTCATAATTCATTTTCCTCTTTGTTTGTTTCAAGCTTTTCACCCCAGACAGATCAATTTCTGTCAGTTTGAACACATTTGTCAATTTATCAACATTTACATTCTCCAGTGGAAACTCGGAATCCGAATACAACTTATCCGATCCCAACATCTTGTACATGACAAGATTAGGTTCGTCATTTAAGTTGTTTTTGGTTTTGAGTTTCGGAATGTAATTGTTCAAGAAACACTCATCATCTTCATTTGAATTAGACTCCAAAACACTTTCTGCCATGCTTTTAACAATATCAGTCTGAACACTATCATCAGATGATGATGACGAAAATGTGACATCAATTGACTCTGGAAGTTTTATTTCTTTTAAATCTTCTTCATCATTAACCAGCCTGGACTTTTTCTTTGAAAAATTGTTTAAAACTGGTGGTGGAACTTGATGATTCCCACCCCTGTTCCATCCGAAAATACATCTTCGCCTGCTTTGTTTTTCCCGATAGGTTTGGGAACAATGTGCTGTAAAACAAAACTTGCGGAGTTGTAGCTGGTTAATTTCAATTGGATGCGTTCATTTTCAATTTTTGCTTCTTGAAATTGAAGCTTCAGTTTAGCAATTTCATCCAATTGTTTATTGATTAACTCTTCTTTCACCCTCAGCACATTTGACAGTTGAAGATTTTCTTTTGTTGTTTTACCATTTCGTTCATCAGAATCTTTAACCGTTCGTTTAAGCTTCTCAAAATTTTCAGTGATGTGACGATTTTCATGAATGAGTTTTTCATTTTCTTTCTTAGTTCTTTCTATGTCACTTTTATGTCACACCCCGATTTCCACGTGTCTCACCGGTGGGCCCGGTGGGGGATTACCGTGACGATGTTGGCAACAATATAGTCAAACCACACAATTATATAATGCACAGCGGAAGCTTAAGATAAATATATAAACTTCAACCTCTGGTTGTAATATCAAATGTATTACAGAAGCTGAATATATCCACAGCGGATCAAAAAGTAATAAATATTGTTCATTCAGATGCAGCATCGAGTTTGCGAGACTATGTACGATGCTTAGGACGCCTATACCAGCCCATTACGTATAGTACCTGCATTTAATCTTTTTGGGGAAAATACGTCAGTTTACACTGGTAAATACATTCAACTGACACATTTGAAAATGTTTATTAAAATTGATTTGAATGCACAAGGCACAAACTCTTTTATAACTTGGGAAAATTATAATAAAATCTTGTGAACGTTTTACATGTTCTTTTATGCGTTCAGTAGCCCGGGTCGTGCCGGGTTAAAGATTTATAGACACACCACATTGCGTAAAACCGTAGTATAAAAACCAACGGCTACGTCTTTTAATTTAATGTCGACATTTTATACCGGGTGTACGCCTACACCGGGATGTCGATGGTCGTGGCCATTTCGTAAAATGATGCCAAGGATATCCGGGACAACGGTCATTAAACCCCCCAAAGGCTTATAAGAAACAAAACTGTTTAAATGAGCCGATCATATTATTTAATTAACCACCTAAACGATGGAAGAATACGATGCTCAATCAAGCGGTATTAATATACCGTAACCCAAGCCCATATAGGGGAAATAAGTTAAAGTATTTACCTTTGCAAGTATATTTCCTTAATTTGGATTAAATCACCGATAGCTTTTACTGGGGCTCCTAATCTGGAACGAAGGTTTTAATTAACCTCTTAGAATCCTAACTAGTCTTTATAATGGGCGTAGCCTAGACCGGTTGGTTCCGATATATATAGATATGGTTTAATCGCGCGAAAAGGCGAAAACCGAGAATGGAATGTGATTCTGCCCCAAACAAGTTCAGAGACTTGTTTTATATGGGTTCAAGGATCACACTCTGGATTTTGGGGGTTCAAATAATATAATTTGACCCGTATCGGCTAATTTATGAAAACTAGTTTCATAAGCCGAACCGTGCGCGCAATAGGCGAAACGGTTAACCATGAGAGTCGTACGCTTATTTCCTAAGTCAATATGCCTTAAATGGGTTGTGGTATCAGTAGGATACCTTCCGTGACGCCCGTAACGAGTTTAAGTTAATATTATGCCCCGTAGGGGCTTTTCGGTCATTTTAAAGACTTTTAAAGAGCTTTTCGAGTTCTACAGGAAATCTGAGTTTCCCGAACAGCTTATAAAGCTTAAAATACTTTATTTATTATTTAAAATCAGTAGCAACTGGAATCGGGTCAAAAGACCTTGTAGAACTCATGTTTTGGCCGAAAAGGGCATATTCGGTATTTACCGAACCGTAGCCATAACCGCAGGTTATGAGCGAGGTAAAAATTATTAAAAATCTTTAAAATTCCCAAAATATTATTTAATACAGTGGGTAAAAGCTTTGGTGACGAAATCTTGGTTTAGATAGGTGTTATGCTAATTGCGCCGTTAATTACTAAAGTTTACTTTAAATGCGCCATTTAGCATAACTCTCATTCTAGACCTCGGATTGACGTGAAACTTTAAGGACATGCTTATAATTTAATAAGCAAGGTTCTGGTCCGTTCACGTGTCCGAAATACTCGTTTTAATTTCAAAAGGCCGTTACGGTCAACTTTTAGGCGAATGACGGAAATACGTAAAAGACTCGGATAACTCATGAACCGATCACCGAGGTTTATACCAACATGTGACCTGGTCCTAATAGAGTCCTAAGGCATATCTATACCTCACTAAAACGGGTCAGAACCGAAGTCAAAGCAAAAGTCAAACTTTTGCGACTTTCGGCTCCGAACCGGTTCATTATAGCAAATGGTCGATTCAAACGAGCGCAAACAAGTCTATATACTTATTATCATGTTTCATAGGTGTCAAAACAGGTTCCATAACATATACATTACAGATTATGCATAAATCGCTAAAATAGCTTTCTGTTGACTTTTTAACCGCACGTTTGACTCGATATTTGACATAGTTAGAGTGGTGATCAGGGGGAACCCTTTTAGAGGTTTATTACCCACATAAATACCAACTCATAACCACTTTTGATTCGTCATAAGACTGAACCATTTGCAAGTTATTGTAATGACAACCGTTAGTTACGACGATTGTGTTTATAGGCTAAAACTATGGAAATGCAAGACCAAAATGGTTATGAACGACTTACAGAAGTGTGTTCTTGCTTATAGAGCAGAGAAGAGGACTTGAGGGCTCTTGCAATGACCAGAGATGTGTGTTTTTGGTGTTGTGAATGTTATGTGCATAATGTGGCTATTTATAGCCAATGCCAAGCATCAATGATCATTACAAACACCTACAACAGTCCAGAGATGATGGGTAGGTGTCCCAGAGGGCTATGGGTCGAGTAGGGGGCGCCCATGCCTCATTGATTGATTGTTTGGTCGTTCATAAGCTCCAAAAGGCATGTAGTTACTAACATTCTGCATCTGGGCACTTTACGCGACCCGCATGGAAGTTCCATGCTTGTTTAACGCGGGTCGCCTGGGAATCAACTAACAGATGCGTAATAGAGGAGGCTCGCGGCCCGCCTCAACTTAACCCATAACACATCGCGGGTCGCGAGAGGTCAGATTTCCAGAAATTCTAAATCTTTTGTAATGATTATCAGAATCCGGTAATTAATAACGAAATCTTTCGTAATGATTTACCTGACCTTTCGGGTCTGAAGGGGTAACTTTGCGGTTTGGCCCTCGGTTATTTACCGATAGGGACCTCGTGTTATTTACCCGCATTATAAAGTCCCCGGTTAGTTTATTAATTATTTGGAAAGCCTTAACTTTCACTGTTGACGCTTTTAACCCTTCTCTTACGAATTCGAGTATAACTCTCTCGTTTTAAGACGGAACTTCGCGGAATTTATACCGTATATTCTAGTGAGCGTATAATACTGTTACGAAGCCTTGGGAACATTAAAGGGTCACTCAGAGGTATAATTAAACATGTTGACACAGTTAACCCCCTGTAGTTCGTAATCTCTCACTTTCTTCCGCGTTTCGCTTCCGTACGATTTATGATTTATTCGTTTGAAGGTACAAGCATTATTTAGGGTTACTATGCAGTATATTTACCCTTGTTGATATTTATAACCCTCGAATTTATATACTTTCAAGGTTTGTCAAAATTAGTCCTTTATTTAATATAAATGCCACGTGTAAACTGTGACAACCCGAAACCTAGAACCTTCGTTGTGTCTTGATGTGACTTGCTTGTACGTTACGTGATTAGTTAACCGATTGAACTTAATGATAATGTGAACCTTTTTATGTGATAAGTGCGTTGTTATATGTGCATTTGTATATATATGTGTATGTGTTATATGTGAACCGAGAACCCGACACGAAACAACGGACCCGACTCGAGACCAAGAGGTCTCGAGTGAATAGTGGCCGAATGGGCCTTTGGGCCGAGAACATTTGGCCGGTTGGGCCATTGGGCCAAAAACACCCACTCGAAACCCATGAAGGGTGCACACTTGGAACTAGCCTATATATAAACCAACCTTAGTTAGTTTTTGCCATTTGTTGAACATTACACCCACACACTCTCCTACTTCTCTCTCTCACTAAAAACTCTAGAACACAAACACTTCATCATTCTCGGATTTGGACTTGGATCGGCTCACACACACACCCGGTTGGAAGCTTTTCACACACCCTCGAAACCCATAACCGGTTAGTGTTCTTGATGCTTTGTTGAATGTTAGTATGTTCATGTTATGTCTAGGGTTTGAAGGTTAGATTGTTTATACATGAGAAATGATTTGCTACTTAGTGATGATATTGTATGTACAATGATGATAATCGGTTAACACATCTTCATGTAGAGTTGTGATATTTTGTGTTTAAAAGAAGTTTGAACCATTTATGTTGATATTCATGAAATCGGACTAGTTTATGATAATGGCAAAACTTAGTTAAAAATGTGTTGCTAGCAAGATGAATATTGATATCTAGTGTGGTGTTATAACTATTGTCCGAAAACGCATAGTATGGTTGAATGAAAATGTTATGATCTTGATGAATATGTGTTTGAATATGTGAAGAACACTTTGAATGATAGTTAAGAATATGAAAACCCTTGTGATTTTGATCCACTTTGACCAATAACCTGATTAGGAAACATGTTAGTGAAATGCTATTGGTAGTTTCCTGATTTGGGCCTGATTATAATGTACCATTAATCTGATTACAACTGCATCAGCACCTGAACGTGAAAATGACAGCTTACCGACTCGCAATCACCCGTTGCGACTCGCAACCACAGCGTGATGACTCGAGACCACGCGGTTGCGACTCGCAACCATAACAGGACGAGCCGAGACCACAGGTTACGAGTCCCGTTGCGACTCGAGACCTTAGCATGATGAACCGAGACCACGGTTGCGACACCGGTTGCGACTCGCAACCACCTGAGATCAGCACACACACAGCATGACTCGAGACCATGCTTGCGAGTCCGGCTGCGACTCGAGACCACACTTTGGGCCTAAGTTAGTGGGCCGGACTTATGAACTTCTGTGCTAATGTTGACGTGTTATTTGGGCCTGTTACCACGAGCCCAACTATTTGGGCCTTACACTTAGACTGTGGATTGTGTTTGAATGTTAACTGTGAACTGTTACTGATTATACGAGATTGCCATACGTGTTGAACATTTGTGCACTACTTGGTTCGAATCTGATTATAAGTGATATCCGTGTTAGGACGTAATTGACTACTTGCGACTTGACTGATCTTTCTGTGATTAACTGCCGAGCAAACCAAGGTGAGTTCACACCCTCTACAAAGCATGGGATTCCCTGGGTTGGGAACGGGGTTAAGGAACGTGGGTTCCTCGTCCTCCTTGGGCAGGACATCAGTGGTTCAGGAATGTGATTCCTCGTCCGGATGGACGGATAAACGTACTAGACTAAAACTCTATCACGAAGTCCCTCCTTTTTGTATCGACTAATCGCCGGGCCAATGGCGAGCGGGTCATTAGTTAGATAGCGCTATTTAGGTCTGACAAGCCTCACACCGTGCCGCAGAGGACGGGCGTGAACTAATGGATCTGGGGCACGTCAATGATGATAGACATTGATGTTTTCAGGGCACATAAACATGACTACAGTCAGCAGTCGATATGGTAACGAGTCTAGTATGCACATGGGGTAGCCCCCACGGCTGGAGAGCCGGATGATGTACACATGGGGTAGCCCCCACGGCCGAAATGCCTGATAACTACATGGGGTAGCCCCCACGGCCGGAGTGCCGGAGTAACTGGGAACGAACATGTCACGTTTTTAAACTATGGGGTAACCCCCACGGCAGGATGCCAGCTAAAGTAAACTGTTTTCGAAACAACTAAAACGAACGCCCACCCGTGAACTCACTCAACTAGTTGTTGACTCGTTACTACATGCTTTGCAGGACCATAGGTACTCAGTGGGAGCTTGCATGGAGGAGGATCGTTGTGGGACAGGGATTGCTACATGCTATGTTAAACTTGAAACTTTTGGAACTTATGTTATAACTTTAAAACTTATGCTTCCGCTTGCAACTTAAACTTGTTTGTTTTGAAACACCAATCATGATGGTTAAACTTTTATAATTACTTATATGCTTGTTCAGTATGATTGGTGGCTGGATCCTGGTCAGTCACGCCTCCAAGCGGTAGTACTCCGCAGGTGGGATTTTGGGGGTGTGACAGATTGGTATCAGAGCCATTGGTTATAGTGAACTTGGTTTTAATAAAGGAGAAACGTTTTTGTTAAAACCAGACTATAACCGGTTTAGTGCTCAACGGTCCACAACGACACTTCGCTCCTCATGCAAGGCTCGACGTTCTAGGTAATATGATGTATGTATATTGCCTACTTGTTAATTGCGTAGTACATTGCTCATGGTATGCTCGATTAGTATAACTACTGTTGTTTGAACACGTGCGTGCTTACTCTGTCCCACTATCGTACTTTCGCGAACCTCTCTCACACGTGTTACTCTTATTATGAAGAACCATGTCTGGACGTGTTAACATGACACAAGCCCAGTTGACGGCTTTGATCAACGAACGAGTTGCCGCAGCGCTCGCAGCTGCACACGCGGGAGGTCAGTATGCTCAGGCACCGGTGTGCACTTTTAAGACCTTTATGGACTGTCGACCCACTACTTTTAGCGGCACTGAAGGAGCAGTAGGTCTCCTACACTGGTTTGAGAAACTGGAGTCTGTGTTCGAAATGTGTGAATGCCCTGAAGCGCGCAGGGTGAAGTATGCTACTGGTACTCTCGAGGGTTTGGCTCTCACGTGGTGGAATGCTCAAGTACAGATGTTAGGGTTGGTTGCTGCCAACGCCACCCCATGGGAAACTTTCAAGGAAATGATCAGGGAGGAATACTGCAGTCGTGACGACATTCACAAACTGGAAGATGAGTTCTACAATCTCAAGATGTCGGGGTCAGAAATCGAGGCATACACTAAGAGATCGCATGAGCTTGCTTTGTTGTGTCCTACAATGGTGGATCCTCCCTACAAGCGAATTGAACTCTATCTCAAGGGCTTGGTGCCAGAAATCCAAAGTCATGTGACTTCAGCGAACTTGACTACTATCCAGCAGGTTGTACAGTTGGCTCACCGTCTTACTGATCAAGCGGTGGAGCAGAACAAGTTACCGAAGCGTATAGGTGCTGCAACTACTTCGGGTGCTTCTAGTGGGGATAAACGGAAATGGGATGGAACTTCAAGCAGGGGTTCAACTTCGGTGCAAACTCAGTCTCAGCAGAGAAAGACGGACGATCACAAGAGCCCCAGTCAGCAATCGTCCGGTGGTCAAAGTCATGGTGGATACAAAGGAAATCACCCCAAATGCAATCGTTGCAACCTACACCACAGTGGGCCATGCACCAGGGGTAACTGTCATCGATGTAACAAGCCGGGTCATGTTGCAAAGGATTGCAGAAGCGCATATCCCGTCAATCAGAATCGTCAGCAACCTCAGCAGAACCAGCGACAGCAGCAGGGTAACAACAAAGGGTGCTTTCAGTGTGGAGCTGAAGGCCACTTCAAGAAAGATTGTCCCCAACTGAACCAGAACAACAACAACAACAATCAGGGGAATGGTAACAATGGGAACAACAACAATGGTGCTAGGGGACGAGTGTTCGTGATTGGTCAAGGTGAAGCAAGGAATGATCCCAACGTGGTGACGGGTAAGTTCCTTCTCGACGACTTTTATGTTACAGTCTTATTTGATTCGGGTGCCGATACTAGCTATGTGTCACTAGAAGTTAGTAAGATGCTTAAGCATATTCCTACACCCCTGAGCGACAAGCACACTGTAGAGCTAGCTAATGGTAAGAGTTTGGAAGCCTCACACGTAGTCAAGGGTTGCCAGCTTTCTCGCTAATCAGACCTTCGCTATCGATCTTATTCCTATTGTCTTGGGTAGTTTCGACGTTGTCATTGGGATGGATTGGTTATCCCAACACCGAGCAGAGATTCTTTGCAACGAGAAGATTGTTCGCATTCCTGGTTTAGGTAGTGAACCTCTCATGATTCGTGGCGACAAGAGAAGTGCTGTTGAGAACATCATCTCTCTTCTTAAGGCCCAGAAATGCTTACGAAAGGGCCACACTGCGATTTTGGCTCTAGTTACTGATACCACAGCAAAAGAGAAGAAGTTAGAAGATTTTCCCGTTGTACGCGACTATCCTGAGGTATTCCCTGAGGAATTACCTGGTCTTCCGCCCCATCGCCAAGTCGAGTTTCAGATTGATTTAGCTCCTGGAGCCGCGCCTGTAGCCCGTGCACCTTATCGTTTAGCGCCATCAGAGTTGGAAGAACTCTCCACGCAACTACAAGAACTCCTGGATAAGGGTTTTATTCGTCCTAGCTCATCGCCTTGGGGAGCTCCAGTACTTTTTGTGAAGAAGAAGGATGGTACCTTCAGAATGTGTATCGACTATCGAGAACTCAACAAGGTGACTGTGAAGAATCGTTATCCTCTACCGCGTATTGACGACTTGTTCGACCAGTTGCAGGGGTCGAGCTACTATTCAAAGATCGATCTGAGATCGGGATATCACCAGTTGAGGGTTCGAGAAGAGGATGTCTCTAAGACAGCCTTTAGAACTCGATATGGGCACTATGAGTTTTTGGTCATGCCGTTTGGGCTGACGAACGCACCGGCAGTTTTTATGGATTTGATGAATCGAGTTTGCAAGCCGTACCTGGACAAGTTTGTTATAGTCTTTATCGACGACATCCTGATCTATTCTAAGAGCAAAGAAGAGCACGAACAACATCTACGACTTATTCTGGAACTCCTTCGGAAGGAACAGCTTTACGCAAAGTTCTCGAAATGCGACTTCTGGCTTCGTGAAGTCCATTTCCTAGGGCATGTGGTGAACAAGGATGGGATTCACGTTGATCCATCCAAAGTGGAATCTATTAAGAACTGGCCTGCGCCTCGCACACCAAAGGAGATTCGCCAATTTTTGGGATTGGCAGGTTACTACAGGAGATTCATTAAGGATTTTTCTAAGATCGCGCAGCCTCTCACGTTGTTAACACAGAAAGGCGTTGTTTATCATTGGGGAAATGCACAAGAGTTAGCTTTTCAGCATCTACAGGATAGACTTTGTAGTGCACCTATCCTTTCACTGCCAGAGGGCACAGAAGATTTTGTGGTTTACTGTGACGCATCAATTCAAGGTCTTGGTTGTGTATTGATGCAACGAGATAAAGTCATAGCCTACGCCTCACGACAACTCAAAGTACACGAGAAGAACTACACGACGCATGATTTAGAGCTGGGAGCTGTTGTTTTCGCACTTAAGTTATGGCGGCATTACCTTTACGGAACCAAGTGCGCCATCTACACTGACCACAGGAGTCTAGAGCACATATTCAAGCAGAAGGAACTGAATATGCGGCAGCGACGATGGGTCGAGCTGCTGAATGACTACGAGTGCTCTATCAGGTATCACCCAGGCAAGGCCAATGTTGTGGCAGACGCCCTCAGTCGGAAGGACACTACGCCTAAGCGCGTAAGAGCTCTACAACTCACGATCCATTCTAGTCTACCTTCGCAAATACGAGCTGCTCAGATAGAAGCACTGAAACCAGAAAACGTTAGAGCTGAAGCTCTACGCGGGTCAAGGCAACGTTTAGAACAGAAGGAAGACGGTGCTTATTATGTAACAGGACGCATTTGGGTCCCGCACTATGGCGACTTACGAGAACTTGTGATGGATGAAGCGCACAAATCCCGCTACTCGGTACACCCTGGTTCGGACAAGATGTACCACGATATTAAAACTACGTATTGGTGGCCTAGCATGAAGGCCCACATAGCAACTTATGTCAGCAAGTGTTTGACTTGTGCGCGAGTCAAGACGGAATATCAGAAACCTTCAGGCCTACTTCAGCAACCAGAGATACCACAATGGAAATGGGAGCAAATTTCCATGGATTTTGTTACTGGCCTACCTAGATCACAGCGCGGAAACGATACTATCTGGGTGATCGTGGATCGACTCACAAAATCCGCACACTTTTTGGCAATCAAAGAAACTGATAAGTTCTCCACTTTAGCGGAGATATACCTCAAGGAAGTTGTTTCGAGGCACGGGGTGCCCACTTCTATTATCTCTGATCGAGATGCACGTTTTACTTCGGAACTGTGGCAGGCAATGCACAAGTCTTTTGGCTCACGTCTTGATATGAGCACAGCGTATCACCCACAGACGGACGGGCAGTCCGAGCGAACTATTCAGACACTAGAAGACATGCTTCGCGCTTGTGTAATCGACTTTGGCAACAGTTGGGAAAGACATCTGCCACTCGTGGAATTCTCGTATAATAACAGCTACCACACCAGCATTAAAGCTGCTCCGTTTGAGGCATTGTACGGACGTAAATGCCGGTCACCCCTCTGTTGGGCAGAGGTGGGGGATAGTCAAATCACTGGTCCAGAACATGTGGTAGACACTACTGAGCGGATTGCTCAAATACGACAACGCATGGCGGCCGCTCGTGACCGTCAGAAAGCCTACGCCGATAAGGGCAGGAAACCACTTGAGCTCCAGGTTGGGGAGCGGGTATTACTCAAAGTTTCACCCTGGAAGGGTGTGGTTCGTTTTGGTAAACGCGGCAAACTCAACCCACGATACGTTGGACCTTTCGAAATTCTTGAGAAAATAGGCAAGGTGGCCTACAGACTGAAATTACCAGCAGAACTCGGTGCAGTTCACAACGTTTTCCATGTGTCGAATCTGAAGAAGTGTCTGTCAGATGAAACGCACGTAGTTCCTCTGAAGGAACTCACGATCGACGAACAGTTGAAATTCGTCGAAGAACCTGTCGAGATCACGGACCGGGATGTTAAGGTCCTCAAGAGCACTAGAATACCTCTTGTTCGAGTTCGTTGGAACTCACGTCGCGGCCCAGAGTTTACCTGGGAGCGCGAAGATCGGATGAAACAAAAGTATCCCCAACTGTTTGAGAACAGTACAAACGCTACTGAGGCTGAAGCTACGGAATTTCGGGACGAAATTCCAGATCAACGGGGGGTGGATGTGACACCCCAGGAAAACCGGGAAAACCTTGCAACCTAACTAGCTTCCTCAGTGAGTGCCGTCAAATTTCGGGACGAAATTTCTTTCAACTTGGGGATGATGTGACAACCCGAAACCTAGAACCTTTGTTGTGTCTTGATGTGACTTGCTTGTACGTTACGTGATTAGTTAACCGATTGAACTTAATGATAATGTGAACCTTTTTATGTGATAAGTGCGTTGTTATATGTGCATTTGTATATATATGTGTATGTGTTATATGTGAACCGAGAACCCGACACGAAACAACGGACCCGACTCGAGACCAAGAGGTCTCGAGTGAATAGTGGCCGAATGGGCCTTTGGGCCGAGAACATTTGGCCGGTTGGGCCATTGGGCCGAAAACACCCACTCGAAACCCATGAAGGGTGCACACTTGGAACTAGCCTATATATAAACCAACCTTAGTTAGTTTTTGCCATTTGTTGAACATTACACCCACACACTCTCCTACTTCTCTCTCTCACTAAAAACTCTAGAACACAAACACTTCATCATTCTCGGATTTGGACTTGGATCGGCTCACACACACACCCGGTTGGAAGCTTTTCACACACCCTCGAAACCCATAACCGGTTAGTGTTCTTGATGCTTTGTTGAATGTTAGTATGTTCATGTTATGTCTAGGGTTTGAAGGTTAGATTGTTTATACATGAGAAATGATTTGCTACTTAGTGATGATATTGTATGTACAATGATGATAATCGGTTAACACATCTTCATGTAGAGTTGTGATATTTTGTGTTTAAAAGAAGTTTGAACCATTTATGTTGATATTCATGAAATCGGACTAGTTTATGATAATGGCAAAACTTAGTTAAAAATGTGTTGCTAGCAAGATGAATATTGATATCTAGTGTGGTGTTATAACTATTGTCCGAAAACGCATAGTATGGTTGAATGAAAATGTTATGATCTTGATGAATATGTGTTTGAATATGTGAAGAACACTTTGAATGATAGTTAAGAATATGAAAACCCTTGTGATTTTGATCCACTTTGACCAATAACCTGATTAGGAAACATGTTAGTGAAATGCTATTGGTAGTTTCCTGATTTGGGCCTGATTATAATGTACCATTAATCTGATTACAACTGCATCAGCACCTGAACGTGAAAATGACAGCTTACCGACTCGCAATCACCCGTTGCGACTCGCAACCACAGCGTGATGACTCGAGACCACGCGGTTGCGACTCGCAACCATAACAGGACGAGCCGAGACCACAGGTTACGAGTCCCGTTGCGACTCGAGACCTTAGCATGATGAACCGAGACCACGGTTGCGACACCGGTTGCGACTCGCAACCACCTGAGATCAGCACACACACAGCATGACTCGAGACCATGCTTGCGAGTCCGGCTGCGACTCGAGACCACACTTTGGGCCTAAGTTAGTGGGCCGGACTTATGAACTTCTGTGCTAATGTTGACGTGTTATTTGGGCCTGTTACCACGAGCCCAACTATTTGGGCCTTACACTTAGACTGTGGATTGTGTTTGAATGTTAACTGTGAACTGTTACTGATTATACGAGATTGCCATACGTGTTGAACATTTGTGCACTACTTGGTTCGAATCTGATTATAAGTGATATCCGTGTTAGGACGTAATTGACTACTTGCGACTTGACTGATCTTTCTGTGATTAACTGCCGAGCAAACCAAGGTGAGTTCACACCCTCTACAAAGCATGGGATTCCCTGGGTTGGGAACGGGGTTAAGGAACGTGGGTTCCTCGTCCTCCTTGGGCAGGACATCAGTGGTTCAGGAATGTGATTCCTCGTCCGGATGGACGGATAAACGTACTAGACTAAAACTCTATCACGAAGTCCCTCCTTTTTGTATCGACTAATCGCCGGGCCAATGGCGAGCGGGTCATTAGTTAGATAGCGCTATTTAGGTCTGACAAGCCTCACACCGTGCCGCAGAGGACGGGCGTGAACTAATGGATCTGGGGCACGTCAATGATGATAGACATTGATGTTTTCAGGGCACATAAACATGACTACAGTCAGCAGTCGATATGGTAACGAGTCTAGTATGCACATGAGGTAGCCCCCACGGCTGGAGAGCCGGATGATGTACACATGGGGTAGCCCCCACGGCCGAAATGCCTGATAACTACATGGGGTAGCCCCCACGGCCGGAGTGCCGGAGTAACTGGGAACGAACATGTCACGTTTTTAAACTATGGGGTAACCCCCACGGCAGGATGCCAGCTAAAGTAAACTGTTTTCGAAACAACTAAAACGAACGCCCACCCGTGAACTCACTCAACTAGTTGTTGACTCGTTACTACATGCTTTGCAGGACCATAGGTACTCAGTGGGAGCTTGCATGGAGGAGGATCGTTGTGGGACAGGGATTGCTACATGCTATGTTAAACTTGAAACTTTTGGAACTTATGTTATAACTTTAAAACTTATGCTTCCGCTTGCAACTTAAACTTGTTTGTTTTGAAACACCAATCATGATGGTTAAACTTTTATAATTACTTATATGCTTGTTCAGTATGATTGGTGGCTGGATCCTGGTCAGTCACGCCTCCAAGCGGTAGTACTCCGCAGGTGGGATTTTGGGGGTGTGACATAAACAATGACACGTGTTAACACGTTATTGGACACAAAAATTCGAGGTGTTACATCCTCACCCCCTTAAAATAAATCTCGACCCGAGATTCACTCAAATAAATAGGGGTACTTTTCTTTCATTGTAGCTTCGACTTCCCACGTATATTCAGGACCTCTACGAGCATCCCATTTGACCTTTACAATCGGTACGTGCTTTCTGCGAAGCTTCTTTACCTGTCGATCCTCAATCGACAAAGGTTTTTCTACAAATTTTAAGCTCTCATCGATATGCACATCTGTGTGTGGAATCACCAATGATTCATCGGCGAAGCACTTTTTGAGATTGCAGATGTGGAACACATTGTGAATTCCATTGAGCTCTTCAGGCAAGTTCAACTTATAGGCGACTGACCCGACCCGTTCAATGACCTCAAAAGGTCCTATGTATCTCGGACTCAGTTTGCCTTTCTTGCCGAAACGCATCACCCCCTTCCAGGGTGATACCTTAAGCAACACTTTTTCACCTACTTCGAAGTGAAGATCCTTACGTTTTGGATCAGCGTAGCTTTTCTGCCTATCGCGGGCAGCCTTGAGACGTTCCCGGATCTGGACAATCTTGTCCGTCGTCTGGAAAACAATCTCTGGTCCTGATAATTGGACCTCTCCTACTTCCGCCCAACAAACAGGCGACCTGCATTTCCTACCATATAATGCCTCGAAAGGCGCAGCCTTTATGCTGGTGTGGTAGCTATTATTGTAGGAGAATTCGATTAGGGGTAGATTCTTATCCCAGTTACCGCCTAAATCGATTGCACATGCACGAAGCATATCTTCTAGCGTTTGGATAGTACGCTCACTTTGACCGTCCGTCTGTGGATGGTAAGCCGTACTAAAGTTTAAACGCGTGCCCAAAGATTGCTGGAAACTCTTCCAGAAGTGAGATGTGTATCTAGTATCCCTGTCGGAGATAATAGACACAGGTATGCCATGTAAGGCTACAATCTTATCAACATAAAGTTGGGCTAACATATCGGAGCTATACGTCTCCTTGATGGGTAGAAAATGAGCTGATTTAGTCAGCCTATCGACTATGACCCATATTGTATCGTTTCCTTTCCTGGTTTTGGGTAACTTGGTTATGAAGTCCATAGTTACGCATTCCCACTTCCACTCGGGAAGCTCAGGTTGTTGTAGCAAGCCAGACGGCTTTTGGTGCTCGGCTTTGACTTGAGCACAAGTCAGGCACTTTGCTACATGGGCGGCTACAGACTTTTTCAAGCCTATCCACCAATAATTTGCCTTTAAGTCTTGGTACATCTTGTCAGCACCAGGATGGACCGAGTATTTGGAACTATGGGCTTCCTGGAGAACAACATCTCGTAGTCCTCCATAAATCGGAACCCATATACGTCCGTTCAATCTAAGGATTCCATCCTTGCTAAGAGTCAACTGCTCCTCAGTTACTCCTAACTTTTCATTAGGATAATTAGCTTCCAACACAGCCTCTCGCTGTGCAGCTAATATCCTTTCAATCAAATTGTTCTTGACCTCAATGCTCTTGGCATTGATTCGAATAGGTTTTACCCTTTCTTTTCAGCTCAAGGCATCGGCGACTACATTCGCCTTGCCGGGATGGTACCTGATTTCACAATCGTAGTCATTCAAGGTTTCCATCCAACGGCGCTGCCTCATGTTCAATTCCTTCTGGTTGAACAGGTGCTGGAGGCTTTTGTGATCAGAATAAATTACAAATTTAATACCATAAAGATAATGCCTCCACAATTTCAGTGCAAATACAACGGCACCCAACTCCAAATCATGGGTGGTGTAATTCTTTTCATGCACCTTTAATTGCCTTGAAGCATAGGCAATCACCTTGCCCTTCTGCATAAGCACACACCCCATGCCCGTGTGTGATGCATCGCAGTAAACCACGAATTCCTCTGTACCTTCCGGTAATGTTAGCACAGGTGCGTTGCTTAGCTTTTGCTTCAGTATTTCGAAGGACTCTTGCTGCTTTGGGCCCCAAACAAACTTTTCTTTCTTCTTGGTTAGGGAGGTCAAGGGCGCAGCAATCCTTGAAAAATTTTCAATAAACCTCCTGTAGTATCCTGCTAACCACAGGAAACTACGGATTTCGGTAGGTGTCTTTGGCTCTTGCCAGTTCATGACTGCCTCTACCTTAGCGGGATCCACTTGGATACCACGCTCACTCACAACGTGTCCTAAAAACTGAACCTCTCGTAGCCAGAATTCACATTTCGAGAATTTGGCGTAGAGTTTCTCACGCTGTAGTAATTCGAGAATGCAACGGAGGTGCTTCTCGTGGTCTGCTTGGTTCTTGGAATATATAAGGATATCGTCGATGAAGACTATGACAAATTTGTCCAAATACGGCTTGCAGACGCGATTCATGAGATCCATGAACGCAGCCGGTGCATTTGTGAGCCCAAAAGGCATCACTAGGAACTCGTAATGACCATAGCGAGTCCTAAATGCTGTCTTATGTACATCCTCATCTCTGACCCTTAGTTGATGATAGCCCGACCTTAAGTCGATCTTTGAGAAGTAGCTCGCTCCTTGCAGCTGATCGAACAGATCATCGATCCTCGGCAAAGGATATCTGTTCTTTATGGTAACTTTATTTAGCTCTCGGTAGTCAATGCACAACCGCATTGATCCGTCCTTCTTCTTTACAAACAGGACAGGAGCTCCCCAGGGAGATGAACTAGGTCTGATAAAACCTTTCGCCAGCAGTTCATCCAACTGGGTCCTCAGTTCTTTCATTTCCGTTGGAGCTAGCCTGTAAGGTGCTCTTGCTATCGGAGCCGCTCCAGGAATGATGTCTATTCTGAACTCCACTTGTCTATCTGGTGGCAAACCAGGTAGTTCTTCAGGAAAAACCTCGGGATATTCAGAAATGACAGGAAGATCCTCGATCTTCGGCTTAGGTTCTTCTATTATCACCTGGGCCATGTAAATTACACAGCCTCTGTTTAAACACCTTGAAGCTTTGAGCATAGATACGTCTTCGGGCAATCCGTACTGCGTATCTCCTCGAATGGTAAGGGATTCACCACTCGGAGTCTTTAAAACTATCTGCCTCTTGCCGCAAATGATTTGGGCCTGGTTATGGGATAACCAGTCCATGCCTAGCACAATGTCAAAACCCGCTAATTTGAAGGGAAGTAGAGATAAAGGAAAAGAATGGTTCCTAATGGACATTTCACATCCTTCTAGAACAGTTGAGACGGTTTCTATCGTGCCGTCTGCTAACTCTACTTCGTATTTCATATCAAGGGTTTTGATAGGCATATTTAGTAGTTGGCAAAATTTCTGGTCTACAAAGGATTTATCAGCGCCAGAATCGAATAGTACTCTTGCAAATATATTATTTATGAGAAAAGTACCTGTAAGCACGTTGTCGTTCTGGACTGCTTCCTTTGCATCCATGCGAAAAACTCTCGCATTTGACTTCTTTGTCTCTTCCGCCTTCTTGGCATACTTTGGGCAGTTACTCTTGATGTGCCCTTTTTCATTACAACCATAGCAGGTTGCATCCTTGATTTTCTTGCACTCCACAGTCTTATGATCCTTGGACTTGCATAGTCCACAGGAAGGAGTCTTTGATTGCGACTGTGAGTTTGATGCAAATCTGCATTTCCCAGAGTGGGGTTTCTTGCAGATTTTGCAGTTGGGCCTTTCACCAGTTTGCCCATCCTTCTTTGCCTCCGACCCTCTTTTGCCTTCACCGCTTCCACGGTGCTTCTTCCCTGATCTTCGTGAGGTATCATCCTCACGTTTTCTCTTCTCAGCCTCCTTGTTCCTTAGTGTCCTCAGACGGACAGCGTCTAAGGTGAGAGACAAGGAGAGGTCAGTAACTGACCTGAAGGTCGTCGGCCGAGAGGCCTTTACACTTGCCTTTATTGCAGGCTCCAAGCCCCCAATAAAACGGGCGATTCTTCGAGGTTCTGGTGTCACAAGGTATGGGACCAAACGAGACATGGTATTGAAACTCGTCAAATACGCCTGGCAGTCCAGGTTCGTCATCACCAGTGACACAAAGTCAGCCTCGATCTTCTCAACCTCATGCTGAGGGCAGTAGTTTTCCTTAATGAGAGCAATAAATTCCTCCCATGTCATCTTGTACAAAGCAGACTTACCAGATGCCTGCACCAACGCCCTCCACCATGCCAGGGCCTCGCCCTTGAATGATTGGGACACATACTTCACCACATCCCTCGCTGCACACCCGCTGATGTCCACAATAGTGTCCATCTCATCTAGCCAGGTGATACAATCAACAGCACCTTTCTCCCCTGTAAATTCCCGGGGCTTACAAGATACAAAGTATTTGTAGGTGCAACCCTTAGCATTTGATGCATCAGTATATTCTCTATCGCGATGAACGCTGTTCTCAGTGGACGAGTGTTTGTCGTCATTTTTCTTGGGTTCAGAGGGTGGTTTGGAGTGTGTCTTTAGTTTAGAGGGTGGTTTTGACACGGTTCTGCCTTGGGACTCAGTATATTGACGATCAAGAGCTGCCTGAACAGCATTGTCAATCAGAGCCTTCAGTTGTGCGCCTGTCAATTGCACTGGTGTATTGTCGTAATCATCATCATTAGTATGGCTATTCTCTCCGTTGGGATCCGCCATTGTAACTTGAATCTGTTACAGAAGATAACAAAATTTTATTCAGGAGATTATTATATAATTGTCTTTTATGACAATTTGTCAACCATGGTACAGAGACCATATTTGGTTAACTTATTATTTCATTACACATGAGGATTTGAATATATCCTATTTTAGTTATCTAAATAGTATTGGCGGCATAAAGCCTAATCATGATGATGTTTTATAATATTAGCCGAGATTTCAGAGAATCAAAGGCATAGAGAATTGAATCGTAGTTCTTTTATCTCTTTCTGACAGGGAGTCATAGACCACCACTGCCTTTTGTCGTTATAAGACAATTATTACGGCCCATAGGCACTACACCTCTAATGGATGCTTTAATATGGTTGGCCCGTAGGCACTACATCACTAATGGATGTTTTAATATGGTTGGCCCGTAGGCACTACATCTCTAATGGATGTTTTAATAAGGTTGGCCCGTAGGCACTACATCACTAATGGATGTTTTTATAATACTGGCCCGTAGGCACTACATCACTAATGGATGTTTTTATAATACTGGCCCGTAGGCACTACATCACTAATGGATGTTTTTATAATATTGGCCCGTAGGCACTACATCACTAATGGATGTTTTTAATAAGATTGATCACCTTTATTGGTGATTTAACCCATGATTTATAATTCATTTAGTTGGGTTTTGAAATCCTTAAAGGATTATTGTATAAGAATGACGTGCGTGATTTTAACGAATCACATCTGCCATGATTGTTAACATGCGTACAGAGGTTAACAGGGAATCAGAATCTTTTCAATTAGGTCGTACCATCTTGACTGGATCTTAAAAGACACCAAGCTAGGTTTCACCTTTTAAGATTCTTTATTTTAGGCAGATCAATATAAAAGGAATGGTTTTGATTCATTTTATACATATTAAAACAAAACTCATAACATACATTTCATAATCTCAAATACAATTACATATTGCCCTAAACGGGTCTTTCAAATAGTACATACCTCCATAGAGGTTTAAAAATAAGTGACAAGTCCACGCAGGGACTAACATAAGATAGGTGTCCATGTAAGGACTAAAAGATAAGTCTTCGTAGAGACTGAATACGATAAATGTCCATGCAGGGACTTATTTCAAAGTAGAAATTACATTAGTACAACTATTAAGGGCTAGTGGTCACGTTTCTTCTTTTTGCCCTTTAGTAGGTTCGCCAAGCCCTTGAGAAATCCTCGGTGGCTCTTTTTCTCTTCCTCGAACTCTCTCTCCACACGATCTAGTCGATGGAGTATCTCTTCCTGTTCAGGAGGAGAAAATCGTGGTTGTGGCGCTTGTTGCGGAACTGGAGGTCTGGGAGGGATTGGATACCCATGAGCTGAGTAGTCCGGTGGTCCCATGTTTCCATGTGCTCCGTCAGGGTAGCGCGCATTATATCTTGCCGACACCACATATGGGTCGCGCTCATAGCCGTAGTTGTATTGTGCTTGTGATGGTTCGACCGGGTTGTAAGCCGTCGGACCCGTGTAAGCAGGTATGGGTTGGTCATACCCAAATGGTGGCGAATTTTGTGCAGCTGGTGCGGAGTTCGCCTCCTGTATAGGACTTGAAGGTCCTTCTTCTCGTAGTGGCGGATAGTGGCTACTACTAGAATGTCGAGGAGTGCTGAAGTGAATACCCCCTCCTCCTCGTGTAGACATACGAGCATTTGTCCTCCTACGCCTTGGCGGATCAGGTATTACTGGTTGCGCCGGTGGCGGAGGTGGTGGCGTAACTGCCTCAAAGCGTGAATCCTCAGAGGGATCCTGTGGATGTCGCGGTTGTTGTGATGTCTGTTGAGGTGGCGTGTAGTACCACTCATGTCGGTCAAACATTGCTTGGAAACTGTCTGGTCCCTGATAGGGTGTGCCATGGAAGGATGACCCATCAGAGACTTCTATCGGATGCGTGGGCGTACCACGCGCAGATTCAGTTGGATCAGTATCTTCATCCATATGGTCCTCGGAGAAATGATCTTGTGGCCCTAGGGGAACAAAACCCGAAGGTTCCTGTATGTAGTCAGCCGGATTAAACTGACCTATGTAGTATGGAGTAGGGTCGTCATAATTCCGGGTCGATACCGAACGTTGTAGAGGTATGAAGGAAGGTTGTGGGTTGTTGGGATCATTTTCTGAGTTTGGCCCAAAGGAGTGCCGGTAGGATGGCGTCGAGCTGTGCGAAGTGGAATGCCTCGCGGGTTCGTAAAGATCTCTTCGTCGTTGTGGTTCTTCGCTCCTTGTCATAGAAGGATGTCTTGTACCTGATGGTCCAGCTTCGTTGTCGTGATGTGTCACGACTTCTCCTCTGCCTCTTCTTCCCCTTCCTCTTCCTCGGAATATAACAGGTGGCATTTTCCTGCTTTATAAAACTTTAAATTCCAATAATAATAAAAGAAAAGACAAAATTGGAATAACAATTCGAATTTGTCCTAAGTTCTTGTCTAGACTTAAGTATGTGCAATTGTGTCATTGAGATTAAACACAATAGGATAGTGTTTAATTCACTCAATGTTGGCTCTGATACCAACCTGTCACACCCCGATTTCCACGTGTCTCACCGGTGGGCCCGGTGGGGGATTACCGTGACGATGTTGGCAACAATATAGTCAAACCACACAATTATATAATGCACAGCGGAAGCTTAAGATAAATATATAAACTTCAACCTCTGGTTGTAATATCAAATGTATTACAGAAGCTGAATATATCCACAGCGGATCAAAAAGTAATAAATATTGTTCATTCAGATGCAGCATCGAGTTTGCGAGACTATGTACGATGCTTAGGACGCCTATACCAGCCCATTACGTATAGTACCTGCATTTAATCTTTTTTGGGGAAAATACGTCAGTTTACACTGGTAAATACATTCAACTGACACATTTGAAAATGTTTATTAAAATTGATTTGAATGCACAAGGCACAAACTCTTTTATAACTTGGGAAAATTATAATAAAATCTTGTGAACGTTTTACATGTTCTTTTATGCGTTCAGTAGCCCGGGTCGTGCCGGGTTAAAGATTTATAGACACACCACATTGCGTAAAACCGTAGTATAAAAACCAACGGCTACGTCTTTTAATTTAATGTCGACACTTTATACCGGGTGTACGCCTACACCGGGATGTCGATGGTCGTGGCCATTTCGTAAAATGATGCCAAGGATATCCGGGACAACGGTCATTAAACCCCCCAAAGGCTTATAAGAAACAAAACTGTTTAAATGAGCCGATCATATTATTTAATTAACCACCTAAACGATGGAAGAATACGATGCTCAATCAAGCGGTATTAATATACCGTAACCCAAGCCCATATAGGGGAAATAAGTTAAAGTATTTACCTTTGCAAGTATATTTCCTTAATTTGGATTAAATCACCGATAGCTTTTACTGGGGCTCCTAATCTGGAACGAAGGTTTTAATTAACCTCTTAGAATCCTAACGAGTCTTTATAATGGTCGTAGCCTAGACCGGTTGGTTCCGATATATATAGATATGGTTTAATCGCGCGAAAAGGCGAAAACCGAGAATGGAATGTGATTCTGCCCCAAACAAGTTCAGAGACTTGTTTTATATGGGTTCAAGGATCACACTCTGGATTTTGGGGGTTCAAATAATATAATTTGACCCGTATCGGCTAATTTATGAAAACTAGTTTCATAAGCCGAACCGTGCGCGCAATAGGCGAAACGGTTAACCATGAGAGTCGTACGCTTATTTCCTAAGTCAATATGCCTTAAATGGGTTGTGGTATCAGTAGGATACCTTCCGTGACGCCCGTAACGAGTTTAAGTTAATATTATGCCCCGTAGGGGCTTTTCGGTCATTTTAAAGACTTTTAAAGAGCTTTTCGAGTTCTACAGGAAATCTGAGTTTCCCGAACAGCTTATAAAGCTTAAAATACTTTATTTATTATTTAAAATCAGTAGCAACTGGAATCGGGTCAAAAGACCTTGTAGAACTCATGTTTTGGCCGAAAAGGGCATATTCGGTATTTACCGAACCGTAGCCATAACCGCAGGTTATGAGCGAGGTAAAAATTATTAAAAATCTTTAAAATTCCCAAAATATTATTTTAATACAGTGGGTAAAAGCTTTGGTGACGAAATCTTGGTTTAGATAGGTGTTATGCTAATTGCGCCGTTAATTACTAAAGTTTACTTTAAATACGCCATTTAGCATAACTCTCATTCTAGACCTCGGATTGACGTGAAACTTTAAGGACATGCTTATAATTTAATAAGCAAGGTTCTGGTCCGTTCACGTGTCCGAAATACTCGTTTTAATTTCAAAAGGCCGTTACGGTCAACTTTTAGGCGAATGACGGAAATACGTAAAAGACTCGGATAACTCATGAACCGATCACCGAGGTTTATACCAACATGTGACCTGGTCCTAATAGAGTCCTAAGGCATATCTATACCTCACTAAAACGGGTCAGAACCGAAGTCAAAGCAAAAGTCAAACTTTTGCGACTTTCGGCTCCGAACCGGTTCATTATAGCAAATGGTCGATTCAAACGAGCACAAACAAGTCTATATACTTATTATCATGTTTCATAGGTGTCAAAACAGGTTCCATAACATATACATTACAGATTATGCATAAATCGCTAAAATAGCTTTCTGTTGACTTTTTAACCGCACGTTTGACTCGATATTTGACATAGTTAGAGTGGTGATCAGGGGGAACCCTTTTAGAGGTTTATTACCCACATAAATACCAACTCATAACCACTTTTGATTCATCATAAGACTGAACCATTTGCAAGTTATTGTAATGACAACCGTTAGTTACGACGGTTGTGTTTATAGGCTAAAACTATGGAAATGCAAGACCAAAATGGTTATGAACGACTTACAGAAGTGTGTTCTTGCTTATAGAGCAGAGAAGAGGACTTGAGGGCTCTTGCAATGACCAGAGATGTGTGTTTTTGGTGTTGTGAATGTTATGTGCATAATGTGGCTATTTATAGCCAATGCCAAGCATCAATGATCATTACAAACACCTACAACAGTCCAGAGATGATGGGTAGGTGTCCCAGAGGGCTATGGGTCGAGTAGGGGGCGCCCATGCCTCATTGATTGATTGTTTGGTCGTTCATAAGCTCCAAAAGGCATGTAGTTACTAACATTCTGCATCTGGGCACTTTACGCGACCCGCATGGAAGTTCCATGCTTGTTTAACGCGGGTCGCCTGGGAATCAACTAACAGATGCGTAATAGAGGAGGCTCGCGGCCCGCCTCAACTTAACCCATAACACATCGCGGGTCGCGAGAGGTCAGATTTCCAGAAATTCTAAATCTTTTGTAATGATTATCAGAATCCGGTAATTAATAACGAAATCTTTCGTAATGATTTACCTGACCTTTCGGGTCTGAAGGGGTAACTTTGCGGTTTGGCCCTCGGTTATTTACCGATAGGGGCCTCGTGTTATTTACCCGCATTATAAAGTCCCCGGTTAGTTTATTAATTATTTGGAAAGCCTTAACTTTCACTGTTGACGCTTTTAACCCTTCTCTTACGAATTCGAGTATAACTCTCTCGTTTTAAGACGGAACTTCGCGGAATTTATACCGTATATTCTAGTGAGCGTATAATACTGTTACGAAGCCTTGGGAACGTTAAAGGGTCACTCAGAGGTATAATTAAACATGTTGACACAGTTAACCCCCTGTAGTTCGTAATCTCTCACTTTCTTCCGCGTTTCGCTTCCGTACGATTTATGATTTATTCGTTTGAAGGTACAAGCATTATTTAGGGTTACTATGCAGTATATTTACCCTTGTTGATATTTATAACCCTCGAATTTATATACTTTCAAGGTTTGTCAAAATTAGTCCTTTATTTAATATAAATGCCACGTGTAAACAATGACACGTGTTAACACATTATTGGACACAAAAATTCGAGGTGTTACATTTTATCACTTTCAATTTTTTCAGTTAACTCTTTTGCACGATCGTTTGAAGCTTTTAACATTTTATCCCGGTTTAAGATCTGATTCTCAACCTCCCTGACTCTTTTTGTCAGATCTTCAACCTTTTTGTTGTTAAGATAAGTAATAGTACTACAATCTTTGCAGTTTTTCATGCAATTCTTGCAGTCACTTTCAATTTTAATTTTCTTACCTGACACTTGATTCGTATCAATCTGACTGACCTGGCTTTTTGACTCAGTTCCAGAACTAGAATCTACCTCCAGTTCCTTTGCAACAAGAACTTTGTCAGCCATCTTCATCAGATTTTCAGCTGTGAGCTCCTGTGATGTATCTATCAACCCATCATCAATCTTCTTTGTCTACTGCATCTTTTCTGCCATCTTCACTTTTTCTTCTTTTTCTTCCACTTTCTCTTCACCACCTCCCCACCATTCTTTCTGTCTGGCTTCTTCTTCTTCAGCGAATTGTTGAATAAGTGCATCAACACTAATGGAATCAGGATTCACTGCGATGTTTCCTTGTGGATCAAGATAGCATTCTCTGTCGGCATCCCATCTTTTTGCCCTTTTTGCTTCTTTGTAAGTGTTGTAGATTCTGCTTATTCTTGTTTGGGCTTTCATTCTTCTGTTCACAAACTTTTCTTCTTCCGTTCTGTTGTCTTTAAACGGAACAATCTTTGTTGCTGCAAACGCATAACCAGCTGCATCTTCCTCAGGCAATAACTCACTCCAGTCATATCCTTCATCATCATGAATGACTGCAAGAGCTCTAGACTTCTCTTTGTCTTCAATCTGCTTCAACCTGGGAGGTTCCGACTTATTCTGATGATAGATTGCTTTCTTATAGTAATCTTCTCGGAACGGATTAGCAGAGTCATCAGCATAATCGTTTCTGCACTCCCGTTTAAAGTGACCTTTCTGCTTACATTTGAAGCATGTCACCTTGGATTTATCAAAACCCAACTTGGTAGAAGGTCCACCAATTGACTTCCTTCCAGTGATTTCCATGAAGCGTTGAGCTCTTCTAACAGCACTGGCCATGCACCACCTTATATCGAACAGTTCCATTTACTCCGGATCAATTTGATCATAGTCTTCTTTTGTAAGGTTGGTGTTGCCTATCTTCCCAGCCACAAGACTCTCATAAGATTCAAGCACTGAAGCTAAGAAGACCATCTGTTGCTTAGCTGATTCCTCAATGAAATTTTGAACATTTTTCAAATCCACAACGATATTGCATTGAAATACATTCTTTGGTGCTAATTGCTGTTGACTTGGAGTACTAGAAGATGATCCTTGGCTTGAAGCATTTGATGACATTCCTCCATGAAAACCACTGTGAGAACTTTCTTGATTCTTTGATTGTGAACTTTCTGCTGCGAAGGCTGTTTTGGGAGATGCTGTCTTTGGAATCATGCTCTTTGGATAATAGAGTTCCACATTTTGCTGATAAAAAGAGTGATTGACTTTATTTGTTTTCTTGATTTCCAGCTCATGACTTTCTAGTCTCTCTATCAGCAAATCAACCGTTAGCTCTTCTGACTTGATTGTATTCTTGATCATCAATGCAAAATATTGCCAGTCCATTTCATCTGGCAAAGAATCAAACAACTTGTCAACTAGCTCTTCTTGGGAATATATGACTCCATGTCTTGCCAACTCCAGCTTTAGATGCCCAAATTGTTCAATCATTTTAGGAACGGACTCACTCTTTAGACATCCAAACAAATCAAATTCCTTTTTTAATAATTTCTTTTTGTTTTTGATAATTTCTGCAGTACCAACACATTTAACTTTTAATTTCTCCCAAAGGTCTTTTGCGTTTGAGTATTCAATCAATGAGATTATGTCTTCTCTCACTGACTGGTTTATCAATGCTATGCACTTATGCTCAGCCACAAAATATTATATTTCTTCACTTTCTGATAAGTTCTCAACGTCTTCTCTTCCATTGTTGAAACCGTTCTTTAAGCTTTGCCAGCTTGGGTAAGCGAAAGCTTTCAGCCTTTCATCGAATCTTTTGGCCCACCTGTTATACTCTTCGATTGCCATCAGCTTTGGTGGTTTAATATACGTTCCATATGCACTTTCTACGCTTAAGGCATCGGACAATGTCTTCTTTGCACTTGGAGAGTTTTCATTCGTTCGGTTTGATGTATCATCTCCAGAATTTCCAGCGAATGCATACATCTCACTAAAAGGATTCATGAATTCCTCCTTTTTCAAAGTACCTGAAACAGTTAACAAACACTTAGAAAAAAATTTTGTGATCTTCAAAAATCTAACACAAATGCGCTTGGATCGAATGGCTTGTTCGATCGATCAGCACACTCTCAATCGGTTAGCTTGTTCGATCGGTTAGCTAGTTCGATCGAATGACAAACAGAAGAATGTAATCAGCAACCAGTTACTGTCCGATCGATCGGCTTGTTCGATTGGCTAGCAATATGACGTAAGCAGCATATATCAAGTATCAACAATGCTGTCTGATCGATTAGCTTGTTCGATCGGCTAACACTGATGATGTAAGCAAGACTCTCTGAACGGAATCTAACTGAAATTGTTCGAACGGTTACACTAACAGGTTGATGATGTCAGCAAGTCTAAGAACAGCTATTTCGTCCGAACGGCTGACATCAGCAAACAAGAACAGTTTTTCATAGTTTTTGATGAATTTGAACAAGTTTTAGTTTGAATTTTGTTATGAAAACTTGAAGGATTATACTTCTGATGATTGCGAATCGATCTATAGCAGATTTATCAAATTTTAACCGTAAAATCACTCTCAATTTTAAGTTTTTCCGATTTTAAGGTGACAAAATGAAAAATAAAGCTAGATCTGAGTAGAAAGTAGAAGAATCTGTCAAATTTCCGGTGAAATTTGAGTCAAAACGGCAAATATAACAAATTTCCGGCGAAATTTGTCTCTGAAACAGCAAACACGGCTCGAATTCCGATGAATTCGTCTCTAAAACACCAAACACGGCTCGAATTCCGATGAATTCGTCTCTAAAACAACAAGCACGGCTCGAATTCTGGTGAATTCGTCTTCGTAGATCTCGATTCAGCTTCCTGAAGCTGTGATACCACTTGTTGGTCCCTCGGATAGGATCCTCTTGTTCGGAAACTTAGTTGAATCGGATATGATTAATGCGCGGAATTCATTGAATCACACAACAGATATACAAGAACAAATTCAACTCTGAATTACTGTCTGATCTTCTATTGATTGAATGTGAAAGTGTACAAGCTCCTTAGAGAGTTCAGACGGATATGAGTTTGCCAGAGAGTTAAAGTGTCAAAAGTTACAAATGAGCTGATCGAGCAGCTATATATAGGCACAGTCAGGATAGAGTGAGTGCTGGCCGATCGGCTGACCTGCTGTTCGATCGAACATGCTGTTCGATCGAACATGCTGTTCGATCGAACATGCTGTTCGATCGAACATGCTGTTCGATCGGTTGGCGTGTTCGATCGGCTGGGCTAGCCGATCGGTTAACATGGTCAACAAAAGTCAGCACTTAACAAAATAAAGCGCCATATCCTGACTTGCTTTACAAACATACATACAAACATAAACTATTCACAAATATACAAAACATGACTACAAGCTGACGGAAGCTACATTCGTTATTGTACTAACAGCTATTATTAAATCATTTCGATCACTACGACACCTTGTGGCGTCGGTATACACTTGTAGCTTGGGCTAATCATGATCGATCGTTTCATGCAAAACTACATATGCTTTCAATTGACACATCATTTATGTAGTCTTAATACAACTATGTATTAAGACGATAATACACTAGGTTTGCTGTATTTCATTTCGGTGTATCCTTGCAATTCAACAATGTCAACACGTTGACTTCATTCATTTAGTGGTTCGATAATTAATGAATCATTCTATGACTCTATTTATTTGAGCTTGTTGAATTCGAGTTTCAATCATACAACAACCGACGCAAGTTTCCTTTGGTAGTAAATTTTATTGTTTCAAGAATTGATTGCATATTGTGAACGTTCATTTGGAATTCTATTGGTCGAAATTCCTCTTTTATTGAACCCTATAAACTTAATCGCATTGGTGATAGTATCACTATTCTTCGTTCACTTGACATCGATTTCTGGAACAAACTCAGTTGAACCGTTGGGTTCTTATTGATGCAAAATGTCCTTACATTCACGTAATCTGAATAAATTTTGATTTGATTAAGCGGTCATTCCCTTTGATATTATTCGTACTTACCTGCGAACGACAAAACTCTGAGAAGATAACATAGTCTAAATTTCGAGGACGAAATTTCTGCAAAAGGGGGAGAATGTGACAACCAGTGATTAACAGTTTCTAATTATGTGATTAGCGAACTTTTAAGGCGATAATTAATAGTTTTTAAGGCACAAATTAACCTAATTAGGCTCTTGGTATGCCTAGGAATGCTTATCGGACGTTACAGTGAGCATATGAGGTTTTCGGGAAAACTACGTAACGTTAGACGATAACGAACTGATGCCGAACAAAATACTGACAACGCCGACAAATACGGATTTTACACGAATAATTTATACCTATAAATTTAGTTTCGTGGATTTATCATGCTTTCGAACGACACAGAACGCATACGCGAACGAAAAACGCGACCGCAGGAATGCACCGATGATAAAACAGACACATCGGACTCGGGTATTGCCTTCAAAACTAAAATGTTATGATACAATTTAGCTTTATTTTCAAATTTTAATTTCCATAGTTGAAAATTTATCGAAAAACGGTTTAAAAACGGCCAATGACGCAAATTACGAGATTTTACGCGACTTTTACCGTGATTGACGAACGAACACGACAAACAATAACCGACCGTATTTTATGTGTTTTAAATACTAAAATCTTATTTTATGACTTTACGAAGCATTCAGGTTTTGAAAACGAGTTCGTAGGAACTCTCAGGCCGCTTAAACACACAAGATGGGCTTGTGGGCCTTGGGCCCAAGCCCAAAGCCCACTAACCAAAACCCTACCTATATAAGAATACTATCTCATTTATTTTTAGTGAAACCCTACACTTACACACATCACAGCCGCATATGATCATACTTTCCATCCTAATTTTCTTTCATCTACTGCCTTGTCCAAACTTTACCCAACACACACACACAAACACAGAGAATAACTTCTCCTTCTTTTTCATTTCCTAAGCCTAGCCAAACACCTTCTTATTCCCCTGTCATCTCTCGATCCATACATCAGACACACCACAAAAATCTACTCCCTCATCTCCTCTCTTAAGCTCAGCCGACAACTCAGATACTCACCCCCAACCCGTTTTCTTCTTCGGTGGAACCATCGGCGGAGCCGACTGCGGCGGTGGTGGCTCACGTTGGTGAACGAGGGCTGGCCAAAAGAGAACGACGAGAGAGAGAAAGAGAAGCACGGAGAGAGGGAGAGAAGACGGAGATGAACGGCGGAACCGGCCTCGAACGCCGACGAGGTGTGGCGGTGGAAATGGGGCTCCGTTAATCGATACTCCGGTAAGCCATGTTCCTTTTCTTTTCACTTTCTTTTAGATCCGGCTAAATCCACAAACTCTTGGCCATTTGGTTGTCGTTTTTAGGCTGATGATGATGAGACCAGTGGTGGTGTGTCGACAAAAACCGTCTGCTCACGGCCCCGGCGGTAGAGTCGACGGCGGTGGTGGTGAACTCCGACGGGTTTCACGGTAAACCCCTCCCCCCTGTTTATTGCTTGTATTCTCAGAAGATGATGTCTTTTGTTTCACGAAAATGATGAAGATGATTCGGGGCTCAAATCCAATAGGTTCAGGTTTTGGTTTGGTTTGGGGCTCAGTTTCGGGTCCGGTCAAAGGCAGTCAACAAGTCAAGGGTTCGGTCAATTCTGTCACACCCCCAAAATACCACCTATGTGACAACTCGTAACTTCAGGTTAATGCTTTAACTTAACACAATTAAGTTAGTCTCACAACCTTTAGCATTGCATGGAACTATACATTACTTTATGCATTATTTGATTTACATGGGAACTTTGTGCCTTGATTGTAAATTATATTGTGATGTGTGTGTTTATGTAAAAGATGATACTTAGGGGTGAGTAGAGTAGTTAGTGAAATCTTAATAACTCTTAACCCTAACCTCTCTCACAAATCATTATACGTATTTTCAACCTTTCTCTACAATCATCTCCTACAATCATCTTCTTCATCATTCTTGGTGGCACAAGCTCTCAATCATTACTTTTGATCTCTCTCTTCATCTAGAATCAATCTAAGGTAAACGGTTAATGATTATTTGTTGTTAATCCTTGATTATGTGATTCATGCAAAACCCTAGTTCTACAAACAATGACTCTGCGTTTATTGTTAATCCTTGATTGTGTAATCAAATGTCTGACAATTGGATGTCTGATATGTTAGAATTGGTTGATTGTTGATTAGTTACACCATTTGCCAAAGAATGATAAGTAGGGTTTTGATCGTAACCTGTAACAGTTCCATTGGAGTCTGTGATTAGGTTTTGAATATTTCGTATGATTGATTGATAGTCTGGAGATTTGTGTCAGGGTTTTGTGAAGTCACAAAGTCCGAGTTTTGCCATGCTTGATCTGAGTTTTGTAAATGATGAATCATCTGAGTTTTGTCAATGATAAATGATCCGAACTTTGAATGCTTGTAATGGTCCGAACTTTGAATGCTTGTATGGTCCGAACTTTATAATAATGTGTGGTGTCCGAACTTTTGTAAGGGGAAAGCATGGTCCATCTTTTACAAGGGGGTGCTTGGTCCGACTTTTACAAGGGGGTGTTTGGTCCGAATTTTGTGTAGGGGAAAACATGGTCCGAGTTTTATAGGGAGGTATGGTCCGAGTTTTATGGAGGGGTATATGGTCCGAGTTTTTTGTTAATGCTTGACAGGTCCGAGTTTGTTGATGCCTGTAATGTTAAACGTAATACTTATGAACTAGAATTGTTGCATGACTAATAAGACCCGATGATATGGTAAAGCCTGATATAGTTGATTTAATCTGATTTCTCGGATTGTGAATGTTCAATGTTAAACAGAGCATGTTATCAGTTGTATAGCGTATTCATTGGATTAATTTGAACTTGTATAGCCGATAAATGCAATGTGTTGGTTGTTACTTGCATGTACGTGATGATCTTGACTGTTAGTCGAACCTTGTGAATGTAAACTAATTGCGAATACGTGCATAACTTTAGGACTTGACTGATTATTTGTGAGCATATACCTAGCATACCGAGCAAACCAAGGTGAGTTCACACTCTTACCAAGGCATGGGATTCCCGGTGGGTAGGGAATGGGATTGAAGGAAAAGGATTGATGAATTATTTGGATTACATTGTTACTAGACTATCTACCATCGTCCTCGGTTGCGAAGGACCCTTACGTAAAACCTACGTAATACTTGTGCTTACTACTATCCTCAGGGTTCGAAGGACACTTACGTAAAACCTACGTAAACCCCCGCGTACCACTGTCCTCGGGATAAGAAGGACACTTACGTAAAACCTATGTAAACCTCGTACGTACTACTGTTCTCGGGTTAAGAAGAACACTTATGGTTACCTCTAGTCTAGTACATACACACATGGGAAGCCCCCACTAAATGAACATACAATTGACTTAGTTAATACCGCATGGTGGTGCAACAAACTTACTTTTGCAAACATACTTACTGTGAACTCGCTCAACTAGTTGTTGACTTTCTGTTACATGCCTTGCAGGACCATAGGTACTCATGGAGCTTGCACGGGAGGCGCGGTCGTTGTGGGCACAGATTGTGGATGTTATAATAAACACTTTAATGACATTTCAACTTAATACTATGTTGGGTTTTACATTATTGCTTCCGCTACACGTTTGATTTTGTTTGATTTTGGAAACGCCTTTCATATTAATGAATGAAATTTACTATTTATTTATATATTCAATATGATTGGTGGCTTGATCCTGGTCATGTCACGCCTCCAAGCGGTGGTACTCCGCGAGTGGATTTTGGGGGTGTGACAAACTAGGGAATGTTTCTGTTAGGCGTGTGACAAACCAATAACGAGCCACTAATCATGTTGAACCCATACAAGTTTTTAAATGAAAATCATCACTTATTAATAAAAAGTATCAACAATAAGTTTCAATAAACCCAACATTGTTCGGCGGAAGCAAATAGTAAACCATAGATAACTGTTTCAAAGCCAATGTATAATATCAGTAATTCCATCACATGTATACATCCAGTTCGACCAATGACCACTCCAGCTACTCCAGACAGCAAGTTCCAAATCCATGACATCTAACGACCTGCGAGCATGCAACAAGTGTATCAGACAACGCTGGTGAGTTCATAGTTTTACGAAAACGTTGGTTACCAAGTGTTTGGTTAATCCATTGAATTTAATTCCGAAAGTAATGTTGATAATATCTCGACACTGAACAGGACGGCTCCTGATGTATGTTTTGCCCGTTCCCCAGTGCTCCTATCAAAACACTGGGCATGACTGGGTTATTAGTTCACAACCGTCCTCCCTGGTACGGTGTGAGGGTGCCAAACCTAAGTAGCGCTACCAACTAATACCCCGCTACCTCACCGGTAACAAAAGATGGGACTTAAGAATGATAGGGTGAGATTATTATCAAACATCCTAGTTTTACCCAAACGACTTATCCATCCCCGGGATACCCAAAGACTGTCCCAACCACCGGGACGCATGCTCAACAGTAATGAACTCACCTTTGATTTGCTAGGAAAGATTATCTACTTAAGTACCAGTTGGTCAACAGCATCCTATCATGGTTACCGGTAACGGTCAGTTTTATGTGCACATAGATTGCATATCACATACACAATTAATTCTCGTATTCCTTGTACACAAAATACACAACTACTGTACATATAGCACACGCATGAAGTTCAAGCCATAACAATAAATCAAGTAATCTCTAGCATATACTTGGCTCATAAGTCAATCCGTCTCATTACTTCATATTCACTAACCATGCAACAGTTAATCCGTTGATACCCGAAAGCGTGCAACATACAAAATAATGATACACAATTAGTTAACACATTTCATGAACACATAAACAAACCCTTCTGATGTGCACCCTATAGATCGGCCCTATGTCTCCTAGCTCGACCCGTCCCACATTGTGACCCACTCTTAAACCCAGCCCAACTGCGGCCTAGTTGACTTCCGGCCCAAGTTCAAGTGCTCACAAGTTGTATGTGCGGGTCACAAGTCCTTACAAGCCAAACAACACATCTATCCAACCTAACAGCCCCATAACATATAATAAAAGTTGGCTGGCCCATCTAGCCCAGCCCATTCCGATGGTGTTGCTCGGCTGCTATGCGACCCAGTTCAGTTTAGATATGTTCCAATAGCTAAAGTGGTTCGATTACATTTCATGCGCAAATCAATATTCCACATATTACCAATTCACATATTTTATTTTCACCCCACATTCTAACATAAACGTTATTTTTATCACCAACAGTAAGTATCCCTTTGAATCAAAGCAACATTGTTTAACATATCATTCCTTTATAACCCAAGAAAGTAACTCATATATCACTAGTTCATATAATCATGTTCAAGATATAACATCATCAGTAACTTATTTATTATATACTTAACAATCCAAAACAATTAGCAAGATACCTCTACTTCTTAACAAAGATAAATCAGTTCATCATCACCTAATAACATTACACATAGCACAATATTTCCCATCCCCTATTTCAAGTAATCGGCCCAAAACAACAACTCCTAACTATGTCATCTTCATTATCCACAGAATCACTAGATTGGTTGAAACAACATTTATTTATCATACTAACTCTTAAAATTAACAACACCACACTAACCATATCAAACACTTTTTGTTATAACCCTAGCCTCATCTACTCATCACAACGTCATTTAATATAGCTATGTTGGTAGGTCTTAACATTGCACTAATAACCATGCAAACTAATATAACATATTAATCGTCAAACACAACATAAACAGTAACCGTAATCATGAATCGGTACCACCAAGCATGCGATACAAAGAGATTTAGAGATTTGATTTAAACATAAAGATATTACACACTAACCGAATGCTGGAAGGTTACTGCTTCGAGGGGGGTCCACAGCCATCGCCAATCAGTAAAAAGGGTGGGGTTTGTTGTGGTGATAATGTGAGATGTAACAAAGGGTTACGTAACATTCTATTATAGTGCCAAATAAACTTAAGTGGGCCGGCGGTAAGGCATGATGGAACATAATTCTCAAGTTGTTCAATAAACAACATAACCAAACGCTTTTAGCACATGGGCCGATAGGCTCTTATTGGAACAAACGTTTAGTAGTCTGACACATCTAATGAATATCACATGATGTTGATGACATTTGAGTTACTTGAGCCGATAAAAGATTCACATGAATGAACTGCACCTAGCAACTATATTGAAAGCAATTGAATGCTTTGAAAAACTATTTGACTAACAAACTTAAATCAATCTTTGATTGGACCTCAAAGCATCAATCTCGATAACATTCAAACAAAGTGTATAATGGGTTCGGGTGGTCCATGTTGTGAATGTTGTGGGCGGATGAAGTGTGAATATGTGGCCCAAATATGCACGGCCCAACCCATTTGGTTTTCTAAATCAGTTGAACGATACACAAAACGTCTAACAATTTCATGTATAGTTAATTAGTTAAACATACGTAATCATGTAGCGGTGCACGAGATAGACGGATAAACATAGAGGTACACGCAAAAAGTTGTGAGATTTCAAGCGATGCTAACCTTAACTATCCGGGTTGTCACATCATCCCCAACTTGAAAGAAATTTCGTCCTAAAATTTGACAAGTAAGCACAGAGGAGTGAAGTGAGAAATCAAGATTGTTGCGAATTTTCCTCCGGTGCCACATCATCCCCAACTTGAAGAGGAATTTCGTCCCGAAATTCGCCAGTAGAATCAGAATTACATTGGTCATCAGGAAATAGTTGAGGATACTTAAGCTTCATCTGATCCTCACACTCCCACGTGAACTCCAGTCCACGTCTTGAGTTCCAAAGAACACTCACGATTGGAATTCGACTACGTTAACGAACCTTGACTTCCTGGTCCATGTGTTCGATAAATTCCACCAGTAAAGGTATCGCACGTGTTTCATCAGACAACCACTGTCTTAGATCCGAAACATTAATGACATCGCGTACGTTACCCGATTCTTCCCAGACTGTTGAATGGTCCATCGGGACGTCAGTTAAGCTCGCCATGCTTCCCAAGCATTCCACACCTTCCCAGGGTGAGACTTTCAACACGATATGATCGCCTACAGTGATCTTCCAGCGTTTCCCAAGTTTATTAGCTTTCCTGACGGACACACGTTGCCGCCAATCGACTCCCAATCCAAACAACCTTCCCAAGAGTTTCGAGTACCAGTCTTGGACCAGTAATTAAGTTGTCAACCATCCCAGTCTAACAAGATGGTTGGCATTATTGTCTATGTAATGCCTCAACAGAGCTGTCTCGTTACCGAGATGATAACTGCCACCGTAGTACTCAACCATAGGTAAGAGTCCTTCAAATTTGCACCAAAGCTAGTCATACACATGCTCGCAGCACGTCTTCGAGTGCCAAGAGAGTTCGTTTTCTCTGATCGTTTGCCCAACGGCGATAAGCAATTCTCTGGTCCTGACGTGAGCCAAGGGTGTTGTGTATTGCCTGACATAAATCATGCATAGATCAAATTCAGAGGTAACAGGAGTTGGCACCTCGTGCCTAAAAGCCGCCTCTCTCAGAGCAGGATTCACAACTGTGAAGACTCGTCAGTTTTCTTGATTGCAAGAAAGTGTGCTGGTAACTTGAGTCTATCAATGATCACCCAGGTGATAATGTTTCCATTTCGAGTTGTAAGTAGACCAGAGACAAAATCCATGGCAGTCTATTCTCATTTCCATACACGTGTTTCTGGTTGTTAATATCCCACCTTGACTTTCCCACATGTCAAACATCGTTCCCATGCGTGGCTATGTGGGCCTTCAGGCCCGATCACCCGCACATGGTCTTTAGGTTTTAATACATCCTATCAAAACTCCGATGAATAGGATATCGAGACCCGTGTGCTTTGTCTGCACCAGTTCCCTAAGGTTGCTGTATAGTGAGGTCCATATTCGTTCCTTGAAGTAACAAATATCGTCTGGCCTGCCAAAGGTTGCTTCCACATGCCCCGCATGGGTCAATCTTGAGAACTCTCTTCCTCTAGTTCTTCAATTTGAACAAGGCGAGTCTGATCAGGTATGTTAGAGTGGATAGCGAGCTGCAAAGCTCATGCACGTCCAGGTTTCACGGTCGTATTCATTCAAAAGTTCCATCCAGCAATGCCATTAACTGATTTAACTTTCTCGTAGCCAGGGTACACGAGAGGCCCTTGTGATCGGTCTAAGTGGTGAATTCGGTACCGTCCAAGTAATGCCTCCAATTTAAATCCAAAGACTACGGCTTCCACCGCAGGTCGTGACTCGTGCAGTTCTTCCTGTAAGTCCACCACGTGGGCCATCTCTTTCTCATGTTGCATCGATGTGTAACTGGGACTCTGATTCGAACCATCATGATATACCACTAAATCACCCGCACCCTCGGGTAAAGACGATGCTCAGTGTATTACAGAGTTAGGATTCGAAAGCTGGAAAGACGTCCTCCTATTTTGTCTCCCATGAACACAGCATCCTGCTGTGCTAAAGAGATTTAAGCTGCGCGATCTTTGAAAATCCTGTGATGAATCTGCGATGGCATCTAGTGAGACCAAGAAATTGTTGTATCCTCGAAGGGATCTTTGGTGTCGATCAGTTTCTAACCAAAACGGGTCTCAGCGAGATCCCCGTGTATTCCCACTTCGTTGATTATATGACCAAAAAGGTATCCCTCGAATCCAGAAGTTACATTTATCAAGACTTTGCGCGGTGTGGCTCCTCCTTCATGAGCTCTCAAATAAGATACAACGTTGCCCATGATGTTCCTTTCTCGTAGAAATGATTCAACATGTCGTCAATAAGCATGGTCGATTCATGTGATCCATACAACTGCTGGTGTGATGATTAGCTCGAAGGTCTTGGAATACAACGTCGAAATGGCCGCACTGCGCTTGGTATGCCGTTGCACGCACATTTTCCCCTTAGACTACCTTCTGACAATAGCTCGTTTGTTATTCAATCCACGAATGGAAGCTCGACCCCTGCAACTGGTCGTCAGGTTGTCAATATATGGTCGTGGCAAATGGTTCTCAACTGTCGCCTTATTGAGTTCTTGAAAATCAGTACACATACGAAAAGGATTATCTTCATGGATATAACTTGGGCTCCCCAACGCGAAAAGCTAGGTCCGACAAACTCCTGTTCAACAATTCCTGCAGTTGATTAGACAGCTCTTGCAAACCTCCTGGTGCAAGACGGTAAGAGTGTGTGTAGTCAGGGCTTTATCTGGCGCGAGATCAGACTGAGATTTCACCTAACAGTTGTGGAAGTAAATCCGAAAGTTCCTTGGGTAGCACACTGAAAGGAATCACGAATGATTGGTGGATCCTTGATCCTCTGTTTCCTTAGCCCTAACATCAGTAATGGTTGCTAGTATAGCAGAGTAATCCCGCCGTAGACACTTCTGGCCTTCATAGCTGAAATGGCGATAACCTTTGCACCACTCTAACGCTTTAGAACAAATAACGATTCTCCACACAAAATTTTCTCCTCACTGGTGCATCTGCGCGATCTCTGGATAACCAATCCACACTAACTATTGTATTACAACCATCAAGGGTAGTAGAAGGAAGGTTGACGTCGAACACTTGTCCCACAAGGTCGAGTTTACATCCCAGCGGACATATGAGGTCTCATTTGACTTGCCATCCATTGCTGCCACAACAAGTTCGGTTTCAAGAAACATTATGGAAACAGATCGGAGACGAAGCGAATAGCTACCCATCCATGCTATCGTGTTGCTATTACGCCTGGTATAGCCTATGCCAATACTAAATGTCCTTCTATGGGCTTCATTTCCAGTGTTGTTTTCGTCACGAGAATTTCCAATACTTCCGTCGTTCCCTTGGTTGTTGTCACCTTGACTTAACACAGTCAATCCTTGTCGAGGTCACCTTCGTTTCCATACTGTAAGCTACGATCACGAGTACCTTGATGTTGCCGCGACTGTTGCCTCTAATATTGTTGCCTGAAACGGTATCCTGCGTCCTTTCACCAACAAGGTCCATCTTTTCACATTCCATGCCACGTCCTAAGGCACTACTCATGGTGCGGGCGGTTACACTTTCCGCTCTACAGTCAATCGTCATCGATTTTTATCCCGATTGGTCCGTAAGAGTCGACTCCCATGAGTCGCTGGCTGGGGTTAAGGATTTGATTAGAGTCAAATAGCTGTTGTTCGTTGCCGGTAACTAGGGTCGTTCAAAATCTGAAGTCGGTAAGGTACTACGTTTGTAGGATCGTGTACTGACCCGAACGAGTCGTTCAGAGGTGTTCTCCTATGTTTCAGGTGCGGAATAACAAGAAACGTAGGTAGAAATAGCTTGTTCTTCACTTTAATCAACTGTTTTATTGATTTGTCAACGTTTACAGCTCAATCGTCACACTGGCAGCACCTCGGTATGGAAATCGTCAAAGTTACAAATGAGTTCGCTTCAATGGTATTTATGGGTGTAAAGGTTTCGCTTCAAGCGACATGTTCACATAAGCGAAACCTTATGCGAACACTCAAGCGAAACCTATATCCTACCATATAAGCGAAACCTCTAGCATTTGTACCTATAAGCGAAACCTGTTCACTAAACACATACACTCGCCTATGTTCTCGAATACAAAGCCCTAATCTATACAATGCAATGATTGACATGATCCAAGACGAAATCAACAGATGTAGTGCACCAACAGACTCCCCCTCAGATGTTGATGGAGTCGTTCATCACTATTCTGTGACTACACATCTTCTGTCTTGATCAGTCTCTGAGCTTTTCTTTCTTTATCTTCATCGATTCTCTTGATCAGATCTCTTGATTCCATAAGTTCATCAGTTCCAGAATCGAAATCTGACTCACATTCTACTCAGGAATCTTCAGACTCTCCCTCTCGATTTACTGGCATTCTTTTGATCTTCAGGAAAATCTTCAATATCGTTGTCTGACCTTCACAGATTCTCAGAATCGATCAATCTGGCTCAAACAGAGGCCTTCAAAAATCGAAACCTGGCACTCTATCTTCAGATCCAAGTTCACACCAGACTAAACCTGCACATTCTTAACCCAACAGTAAGATTTCTAGTTTTAACAAATTGAGTGCACCAATACTAACTCTCTCTCAAATCCATGTGCACTAACATAAACTCCCTCTCAAAATAACTCTTCCACAAATTATGATGAACCACTTGAAGATTTGACAGATATATTTTGATAAATTGAAGCACTCCCCCTCACAATAATGTCATCATGTCTAGCACTCGGAATTTTGAAAATCAGCTTTCCAATACCAGTTGTCGAAAATCTTTTTGAATTTTCTTAAAACTTTATGCTAAAACACACACAAAATCTTTTTGTATTTTGTAATAACGAAACATGTAATGCAGTAAAGAAATATTTACAAACAGTATTTTTTGTGAGATCGTGTAAGAGGATCATATCAGTTTATGAGACATGTCACTAACACCGTTAAGCTTAATTTCATTTTCAGTTCAAAACAATCACCTAGATTGTTAGTATATCGGTCCACCGAAATTCTCACACAAAGTTCAATTGATCCTAGATACGATGTTAATGTCTTAGATACTGACATATTCGTGTGTCTCACTACTTGAATATACTCCCGTATCCAGATCCCAATATTCAGTCTTACAGGTGAGTATACCACACCTGATATCTGTATAGGGGTTAGATGCGAGGGCCGTGAGAGCTCAGGTCGATACTTCCGTATACGCAGAGAGATGACGGCTTCGACTTTTGGTGTGTCCCCATTAGAGGATCTTTTTATTTCAACAGCAGCGACTATCAATTTTATTGTTTCATCAGCATGCTGAGGGCGAAGCTATGTTTCAAGCTTTTGCGGAAAGCATTATCCGGGGACTAGGTCAGTACTTCCATACAGCAGAAGTCCCGGGATAATACCCCATATATCACTGAGCATAAAGACCTAGTATCTTAGAATAAGGGACCTTTCAAACAAGATTTCAGGGGTTACCTATATATCCAAGTTTGTGTTAACCCACAGAACAAGCAAGTTTGAAATTTAGTTTATATCTCGTCACAATTTACTAAATGTGCGAAAACCTACTGGCACATCCTCAGTGAGATTGTTTATCACATTTTATCTTTACATTTCTTTAGCATGTTGTGACAGCCTACTGATGTACTATCATTTCCTCTTTTCACAACGAAACTCATTTTTGAATTTTATCATGTTTTTGGCTTTTTCAAATTTTCTAATGTTTTTGGATTTTCTGAAATTTCCCTACTCCCCCTAAAATGCAAACACATTCCAAAGGAAAATTTGAAAACTACTAGACTCTTGACCCACTTGAAAACTAAAAATTAAAACAAAACTGTACAGAAACTTGACAACCGACATCGAATCACATCAAATCGCCATTCACTCGGCATAAACAATCAGAACTCCCCCTATCAACAAACCATTTTCTCATTTAGATCTCAAAACACTTAAGTTTGTTTTAATCAAAATGATTTTTCCGGAAAAAGAAATTTGTTTTTACCACTTGTAGGTTAGCATCATTTTCGGGGATGAGGTTCATCATCTTGTCTATTTTAACCGTATAGTAAATCAAGTACAACTTAATGTCCCTGATTTACTGTTTACAGTCAAGTAACTACTGTACCACTTGTAAAAATTTCCACTTGTAGATACAACCAATCAATACCAATTGTAGGAATATTACATCTACATTTTCAATCAGGATGCCGAATCCTGCTTCGCACTTACCAATCTGGAAGCTCCGGCGTAGTCCTTTCACCTGCAAACATTCAAACATTATTCAAAATCTTTCAAACAAATTTTTCAAACACTAGAATGATGCCGATTCCTGATCCACGATATAAACTTGGGATCTCCGGCGTAGTCCTTTGACTATCATGGAAAACAGACTTCCATCCAAGTCTTTTCAGACTTGATGGCTTTCAATTCTTGCGCAGTGGGGTTGTATGTTGCCTTTTTAGTCGCATAAAAATCTTTAACCCCCTTTGCTTTCCCGTTTAACATTTTCCCAAAAATCTTTTTAACATTCCCGTTGAATGTTTTCTCAACATCAAAATCTTTTTTCTCATTGTAAAACTGGTTTGAAATCTCTGTTTTACCAACTTTCTTTTTAATCTCCTCAAATTTCAGTGATGGAAAATCATCATCATTCACTGAAATTTTCTCCTCAACCTGTGGCTCTTCTGGCTTTGTGGAACCAGATTCATCGCCGACATTCACATCAACTTTTTTAGCAACCCACACTTGGTTATCTTTTCCTTTCTTTTCATACCTATTTTTCTTTGAACACTCACCAACCTCATAAGTTGAATTTTTAAAAACTTTAAGTTTTTCAGTTGGTGGTTCAATATTAACAACTTTTTCTTTTAATTTCTGAGAAACTCCCTATTTTGTTTTTGCATTCTTTGAACAATTCCATGCAATGTGACCAGCTTCATTGCATTTGTAACAGGTTCTAGTCTCTCTTTGATACACCACTTCATCTCCATTCTTTCTCTTCTCAGCAAGAAACTCTTGGTTTGACTGTCTCCAAAATGGTTTCTTTTGTTCCTCATCTGAGCTTCCACCTGACACAAATTCTGTTTTTGTTTTAGAATTTTTATCATTTTTCTGATTTTCTGGTGGAACAAAACCTAAACCTTTCTTTTTGTAGCTACGATTTTGGTTAGGTTTCTTTTGAAAACCAGGACCAGAATTGTAACCCTTTTTCTTGTTTAGACGTTGTTGAACTCTTGAAGTATATTTTTTAGATTTTTCAAAACTTTTCAAAACTTTCAATTCAGGAATATTAATTTCTATTAGTTTGAAAGTTTTGTTAATTAATTTTGTTTTAATACTCATTATTGGAAACTCTTTGTTGTAATATAATTTGTCAGAACCATTCAAAGTATAAACAACTTCGAATGTTTCATCATTCAAATTTGCTTTTGATAACAAAAACTCTTTACTATAAGACCGTTTAACCGACGAATTTTCACTGTTGACTGACGAATGTAACTCTCCAGAATCAGACTTTGACTCAGACTCCTCATCAGTATCCAACACCTGATCGACCACCTTTTTGATCAACTCAGACTCATGATCAGTACCGGACGAGGTAAACGTAACATCAATGTTATCTGGTAAAACGTCAGTTGTGTCGGTTTTAACCTTTATATTGACTGCTTTCTCAAGTTGCTCCTCATTTGGTTTTCTAGGAGAGTACCCTTCCCAAATTGGAGGCGGACACTTGTTATAGCTAACAGTCGGTTTCTTACCACAATCTTTCTTTTCCTTTGGCTTCTCGTCTTGAAAAGCTTCCATACCTGCAACAGTTGGGTAAATACGATCAATGAGATAATCAGAACTATAATAGCTTAGCAGTAATCGTCTAATCCTCTCATTCTCAATCTTTTCTGTTTCCAACTCTTGCTTCCATTTAGCATTTTCTTCGATGTAGAAATTGATGGCTTTCTGCTTTGACATCATGACTGCATTCATCATCGCCAGTGCTTGTTCTCTCTCTGACTTTGTCTTTTGGAGGCTAGTTACTGTTTTGTTCAAGACATCATACGATTCTTTCACATAGTTGAGGTTAAACAATAACTGTTCCTTCTTCTTCTCGTACTCAGCTATTATGTCATCTTTTGCTGCACATTCCTTGCATGCTTCCAAACACTTTTCGCAAGGCTTTATAACTTCAACAATCTTCTCAACTTCGATTGTTTTCACAACTTCAATCACCTTTTCTTCTTCTTTCACTTTCTTAGTTTCAACTATCTCTTCAGCAACACTTTCAACACTTTCATTCTGAACAACTTCTTCAATCTTCACTTGTTGTTGTTCTTTAGCAGCTCGTTTCTCCTTCAGTTTCTCCATTCGATCTGCAAAATAAAAATGAAAACTTTCAGGAGAAAAATGTGATATTGCAATATTGATATGTTTTTCTTCCTCAACATCACTGCTACTATCAACTGGTGATTGATCAAACTGTACAGATTTTTCAGAATCAGTATCTGATGAACCAGAATCTGACGGTGTTTGATCAAATACAATTTGCTTTTCAGAACTAGCAACATTTTCAACACTCTTATCTGAACTCACAGAAATTTCCTCAACATTTTCTGAAAGTTCATCAACACTTTCTGAATTTTCATCAGATGTAACAGACTTTTCATCCTCACTTGTCACATTCACTCCAATAGACTTCATCCATGTAGCAAACATATCTGGCTCTCTAACAATCTTTGCAATGAAGGCTTTGAACTCTCCTTTCTCATCAACGAACATATCCCAACTAAAGCCATCAGGTAGTCTCTCATCAACTTGATCAACTATACAGGCTTTGCTATCAGGAGATATGTAGTTGCTCCAGTTGAAGTCCACTAAACATGCTCTCTTAGAATCTTCAATCTTCCTACCATGAGCCGTCTGTGAGTCTTGTGATTGACCAACTTGCTGATAAATGGCTTTCTAGTAGTAGTCGTCTTTTCCGAACGGATTCTGAACACCGCTAGCTTCTCTACCCTTGCACTCCCGTTTGAAATAGCCTTTCTCCCTGCAACGAAAACAAGTAACTTTAGATTTATCAAAACCTAAAGTAGATACATGAGCATCAAGAAAGTCATTTCTCCCGGTAATAGTCTTAAACTTTTCAGCACGCCTAAGAACACTTGCTAGACACCATTTGATATCCATGAGTTCCATTTCTTCGGCGTCTATCTGATCGTAATCCTCCTTTGTGAGCATAGGATTTCCGATCCGACCAGCAACAAGACCCTCATAAGATAACAATACAGAACCAAGAAGTGCCATGTGGTCTTTAGCAGTGTCTTCTGAAAAGCTTTGACCTTCTGGAAGATTTAAAGCTATGTTGCACTGAATCACGTATCCATTTCCTGTCTTTGTGCCCTGAGACTGAAAACTTGTGTTTGATTCTTTAGGATTGACACATGGAAATGATGAGAATCCGCTGCTGCTTTTAGTTGAACTCTGATCAGCTTTTTCCGTTGAATCATCAGCACTAAAAGCAATTTGGATTTTCGGACTTCTCTCAGATTCTGGAACCGGAACACTCCCTTTGTAATACATCTTTACATCTTGTTGACCACTCGGACTATTCATCCTAGCAATCTTCTGCTGTTCCAGAACCTGACTCTCGATCTTTTCAATAAACTGAGATATAGTCAACCCATCATAAACACCTGTGTTTTTCAGAATCATCAGATAAGTTCCCCATTCTTTTTGCGGTAGTGCATCAGCCAACTTATCCACCCACTCTTCACGATCTTTAGTAATGCTCAACATAGACATGGATCGCACTAAGTGACAGTATCTCTCAGTCAGCTTCTTCGTGTCTTCTCCCGGTAAACTGCTGAACAGATTAAACTCTTTCTTTAGCAACGCCTTCTTGCTTTTAATCATATTCTCGCTACCTTCAAACTTGACCTTAAGAGCATCCCATATTGATTTTGCAGTTTTGTCGTGCTGTAGCAGAATGAATATATCTTCTTTGATCGCTTGCTGCAATAAACTGATCATCATCTTTTCGGCTTTGTACATTACGCGTTCCTGATCTGTGAATTCGGATAACTGTTTAATAACTTGCAATTCTGTTCAAGGCAACACATACTTCTTTAATATACACTCCCATGATCTAAGATGGTTTGCCTGAACCCAGTTCTCGAATCGATCTTTCCACCCGTAATATTCTTCGATACTCATCAATTTAGGGGGCTTTTGGGTGGTTCCCGTTTCATTCTCTAAGTTCATAGCCTGAGCAATCGCAGCTGGACCAGACGGTGTTGCAAAAGCGTTGTAAAACTCGGTATCCATGATGACTTGACACGTTTTTCAATACAAGTGACAAATAAGCGAAACTAAAATGATCACACAAGCGAAACCTTTGAGTTCAAATAAACGGAACTACAAATGTGCACTAGAAGCGGAACTGTTAATGTTCTTGAAGCGAAACCAATAAGCGAAACACCAAAACTGTCCCTTGAAGCGAACCTTTCAAGCGAAATTACTGATGTTTGAAGCGAAACCTCACTTCTGATGACACAGAAGCGGAACCAACATGCAATTTGAAGCGGAACTATCAAGCGAAAGCCCAAATTAACACTTGAAGCGGAACCTTGAAGCGAAACAATCAAGTGTCCATTGAAGCGAAACTTAGTCCGAAGAAAGTTTGACCCAATTTTTGTCCGAATTTTGGCATGAAACTTTCCAGGGTTTATCAATGTCCAGTAACACACATTCTGTACAATTTTGATCCAATTCTGACCGGTACAACTTTCTGAAATGATAAAAGAAGAAGTAGAAGCAAGAAAACAAGGTGAAATCCAGCTGATTTCTGTAGAAAACCTCCTCCCAAGCTCTGATACCACTTGTAGGATCGTGTACTGACCCGAACGAGTCGTTCAGAGGTGTTCTCCTATGTTTCAGGTGCGGAATAACAAGAAACGTAGGTAGAAATAGCTTGTTCTTCACTTTAATCAACTGTTTTATTGATTTGTCAACGTTTACAGCTCAATCGTCACACCGGCAGCACCTCGGTATGGAAATCGTCAAAGTTACAAATGAGTTCGCTTCAATGGTATTTATAGGTGTAAAGGTTTCGCTTCAAGTGACATGTTCACATACGCGAAACCTTATGCGAACACTCAAGCGAAACCTATATCCAACCACATAAGCGAAACCTCTAGCATTTGCACCTATAAGCGAAACCTGTTCACTAAACACATACACTCGCCTATGTTCTCGTATACAAAGCCCTAATCTATACAATGCAATGATTGACATGATCCAAGACGAAATCAACAGATGTAGTGCACCAACAACGTTTACCCTCTTGTCCATCGTTCTTGCAAGTCGACTGAGTAATACACGGTATGTCACGAGAATGTTGCAGAAGTGATCGCACTTCGGGATTTAAGACGTCAATACGTTAAGTTCCAGCAAACGAAGATAAGTCAGAAAGGTATAGACCAATCATTGTCGTTGCAACATCCAACTCAAGGATGTTCGTACAAGCACCTAACATTCTACACACTTCGCTAGGCGTTCAGATGGGTGTTCAGGTACTACTCGATAGCATCGAGGTCCGAAAGGATTCGGAGAGGAGTGAAAAGATCACGATCAAGTAGGAGACAATCACTACCACGACTCCTATAGACTGTTGTATTTCACATCAATCAAATAACGGATCAGAACCCCTTTTTCACTTGTTAAGCCTCACTGGGACTCGCATGCACCCCACATTATTATTATGTGTGCACCCACAATAATATTATGATTTGCATGCTCATCTCAGCTCCTCCTAACTCATGTCAAATGGTTCCACAACCTCGAGTAGCAAACAAGGAGCATCACGAAATGTAAGTCATGAATGTTTAGGGAAATACCATCCTATCATGCAAGTAATACATGAATTCATACTGTTGTTCTAAACGTGCAATCACATGCAATTTCATATGTAGGTGTTCACTAGTTATGCAGTGCAATGAGTAAACGAGAGACGAACCTTGCAATCCAGAGCTGAGTGTCATAGTCGATTTTCGAAGTTGTTCGGTTATAGTCTGGTTTTATAAAAACATTTTAAAACCAAGTTCACTATAACCAGTGGCTCTGATACCAAACTGTCACACCCCCAAAATACTACCTAGGGAATGTCTCTGTTAGGCGTGTGACAAACCAATAACGTGCCACTAATCATGTTGAACCCATACAAGTTTTTAAATGAAAATCATCACTTATTAATAAAAAGTATCAACAATAAGTTTCAATAAACCCAACATTGTTCAGCGGAAGCAAATAGTAAACCATAGATAACTGTTTCAAAGCCAATGTATAATATCAGTAATTCCATCACATGTATCTATCCAGTTCGACCAATGACCACTCCAGCTACTCCAGACAACAAGTTCCAAATCCAAGACATCTAACGACCTGCGAGCATGCAACAAATGTATCAGACAACGCTGGTGAGTTCATAGTTTTATGAAAACGTTGGTTACCAAGTGTTTGGTTAATCCATTGAATTTAATTCCGAAAGTAACGTTGATAATATCTCGATACTGAACAAGACGGCTCCTGATGTATGTTTTGCTCATTCCCTAGTGCTCCTATCAAAACACCGGGCATGACTGGGTCATTAGTTCACAACCGTCCACCTCGGTACGGTGTGAGGGTGCCAAACCTAAGTAGCGCTACCAACTAATACCCCGCTACCTCCACGGTAACAAAAGATGGGACTTAAGAATGATAGGGTGAGATTATTATCAAACATCCCAGTTTTACCCAAACGACTTATCCCTCCCCAGGATACCCAAAGACTGTCCCAACCACCAGGACGCATGCTCAAAAGTAATGAACTCACCTTTGATTTGTTCGGTAAGATTATCTACTTAATTACTAGTTGGTCAATAGCGTCCTATCATGGTTACTGGTATCGGTCAGTTTTATGTGCACATAGATTGCATATCACATACACAATTAATTCTCGTGTTCCTTGTACACAAAATACACAACTACTGTACATATAGCACATGCATGAAGTTCAAGCCATAACAATAAATCAAGTAATCTCTAGCATATACTTGGCTCATAAGTCAATCCGTCTCATTACTTCATATTCACTAATCATGCAACAATTAATCCGTTGATACCCGAAAGCGTGCAACATACAAATTAATGATACACAATTAGTTAACACATTTCATGAACACATAAACAAACCCTTCTGATGTGCACCCTATAGATTGGCCCAATGTCTCCTAGCTCGACCCGTCCCACATTGTGACCCACTCTTAAACCCAGCCCAGCTACGGCCCAGTTGACTTCCGGCCCAAGTTCAAGTGCTCACAAGTTGTATGTGCGGGTCACAAGTCCTTACAAGCCCAAAAACACATCTATCCAACCTAACAGCCCAATAACATATAATAAAAGCTGGATGGCCTATCTAGCCTAGCCCATTCCGATGGTGTTGCTCGGCTGCTATGCGGCCCAGTTTAGTTTAGATATGTTCCAATAGCTAAAGTGGTCCGATTACATTTAATGCCCAAATCAATACCCACATATTACCAATTCACATATTTTATGTTCACCCCACATTCTAATATAAACGTTATTTTTATCACCAACAGTAAGTATCCCTTTGAATCAAAGCAACATTGTTTAACATATCATTCCTTTATAACCTAAGAAAGTAACTCATATATCACTAGTTCATGTAATCATATTCAACATATAACATCATCAGTAACTTATTTATTATATAACTAACAATCCAAAACAATTAGCAAGATACCTGTACTTCTTAACAAAGATAAATCAGTTCATCATCACCTAATAACATTACACATAGCACAATATTACCCATCCCCTATTTCAAGTAATCGGCCCAAAACAACAACTCCTAACTATGTCATCTTCATTATCCACAGAATCACTAGATTGGTTAAAATAACATTTATTTATCATACTAACTCTTAAAATTAACAACACCACACTAACCATATCAAACACTTTTTGTTATAACCCTAGCCTCATTTACTCATCACAACGTCATTTAATATAGCCATGTTGGTAGGTCTTAACATTGCACTAATAACCATGCAAACTAATATTACATATTAATCGTCAAACACAACATAAATAGTAACCATAATCATGAATCGGTACCACCAAGCATGCGATACAAAAAGATTTAGAGATTTGATTTAAACATAAAGATATTACACACTAACCGAATGCTGGAAGGCTACTGCTTCGAGGGGGGTCCACAGCCGTCGCCAATCAGTAAAAAGGGTAGGGTTTGTTGTGGTGATAATGTGAGGTGTAACAAAGGGTTACGTAACATTTTATAGTGCCAAATAAACTTAAGTAGGCCGGCTGTAAGGCATGATGGAACATAATTCTCAAGTTGTTCAATAAATAACATAACCAAACACTTTTAGCACATGGGCCGATAGGCTCTTATTGGACCAAACCGTTTGTAGTCTGACACATCGAATGAATATCACATGATGTTGATGACATTTGAGTTACTTGAGCCGATAAAAGATTCACATGAATGAACTGCACCTGGCAACTATATTGAAAGCAATTGAATGCTTTGAAAAGCTATTTGACTAACAAACTTAAATCAATCTTTGATTGGACCTCAAAGCATCAATCTCGATAACATTCAAACAAAGTGTGTAATGGGTTCGGGTGGTCCATGTTGTGAATGTTGTGGGCCGATGAAGTGTGAATATGTGGCCCAAATATGCGCGGCCCAACCCATTTGGTTTTCTAAATCAATTAAACGATACACAAAACGTCTAACAATTTCATGTATAGTTAATCAATTAAGCATACGTAATCATGTAGCGGTGCACAAGATAGACGGATAAACATAGAGGTACACGCTAAAAATTGTGGGATTTCAAGCGATGCTAATCTTAACTATCCGGGTTGTCACATATTCAGTCAAACTCAGTCAAAGCAGTTCAACTTAGCGAGTCAACTCAGGTCAAACTTGGTCGCACGGGATCCGGTTCAACAGTTAAATGGGTCTCGGGTCATCTCAGATTCGGTTCGGGTTTTGTGACACGGTCAATTTCGTCAAATCTGTTCGGTCAACAGATGGTCAACGAAGTCAGCTGATTAACACAGTCGACTCCGTGACCCGGTAACATTTACACGACGCGAAACTATCAATTACATTGTTATAGATTTTTGGATTTATACGCGACCGAGCTCAAACCGATTCGTTTATAATTTAGTTACTTTTGAGACATTTGACGGAAAATTATGCATATAGTGTTATATTGTTGAAAATCGTTGCGTTTGATAAAAATATCGACACTTTGGATGTCGACGTTATCCAAAAAACAGAGAAAACTCTGTCCGATTTTCGTTAAAAACCCGAAACACGAAATGTAATATTCTAAAAACGACACTTGTTGAAAATCCGAGTTTTTATTCTAAAATAAATATATAGATATATTTATTTTGATGACGTTTTACGAATTACGAAAACGAAGTTATAACGTTCCATCAAACTTGAATTCCTACTTAATAAAACTCGCGGATTTCAATAAAATAGATATAATTAATTATATTTATTTCCAACGTTTAGAAATATCGAAACCCATACACTTTTTACAAATAAATATAATTATTTATTTTATTTCGAACATCGATATTTCCGAATACTATTATACAACGAATACAATGTTATATTTATCGCAAACGTCGGAATTCGGGATTCACTTTTTCAAACGTTTAACATTCGGAAATTATATAATATAAATATAATTATTTATATTTCTTTCCGTTGCCTAGGATCCGAATTCTTATAAAGTGAATACATTTGTCTATATTCGTTTCAAAAATCAAGTTTTTGAATATATATATATATATATATATATATATATATATATATATATATATATATATATATATGTATATATATTTATTAATTCCCATCCTACGAAAACTACAACGGTATGTTACCGTATCGTATACGACATTACGAATACATACCACTATTTCATCCACGCCTTCAAATCCACGACGACTAACACAACTTCGTAAGTATATTTTTATTTATATATATATATAAATATATATATCCTAAATCCTACGAAAACTAAGTCGTTTTCGCGACTTAGTTTTGTCCCGACTATAAACGGGATCAAATAACCGTAGAGTGGTTATTGTTGGTGCATATTCGGTGACAACAGCTTAGTAATTTAATTATTTAGTCTTTGGATATTTTGTAATGGGCTTAGCATACTGGTTAGTGAGTTATTTGATGTAATGGGCTTGGAAAATGGCCTAGCCCAGTAGGAAGCCCAGTTCACAGACATGTGGTATATAAACATGTTTTGTGATTAGGGTTTTAGGAGTTAGAGAATTTTAGAGAGAGAAAGTCTAGAGAGAGAGACATAATTTCGAATTAGGGTTTGTAGCAAGATCACAGATAGTGGTTGTGAGGTTGTGAGGTCTTGAATTGATTGTAAACTGCAAGTTGGATAATCAATAGAAGACCCGTTTGATTGTGAATTTATGTGTTTCTACTCGTTTCTGTGCAAATCTGATCTAGAGGATTCCGCACTCTAGATTAGATATACAATTCTGTGACGATCCATACGAACAAGGGGAACTACAATTGGTATCAGAAGCTGTTGAAGCTGAAGCTATCCAAAGACCAAAGACAGTGCAAGATTACTTGAAGATTGCAAGAAGACTGAAGACAAAAGATTGAAGACAAAGTTACACTATGATGCTATTGTCAAGGGGGAGTCAAGTATACTGATGTCATCCTTGAAGATATCTTGACGGTGTCTAGGTCTGCATATAATCTGTTTTATCATGTTTTGATTGCTTAAAAATGAACACCTAAATAAATACTCATCAAATCCTGGAAATATAAACAACACACTCTATCATGAAAGTATCTTCCCTACCACATATTTCACAAGTCCAATCCAGATTTCTGAAATCTTAACTGGGAATAGGTTGAGAAGAGAACAGAATAGATCTTTAGCAGAGATGGTATAATATACAGATCAAATGAGATTTTCTCAGTTTGATATAGGTTTCTTGGGTTTCTTTTGGGCACTTGAGGGCCTCTTTCTGGTGTATTAGATCTATAGCGCGACAACGTACAGCTAGGTCAGCATGTATCTGGATGCAGCAGAAGCTGTCGTTGTCTAGCACCTCCAGGTCAGCATATATCTGGATGCAGCAGAGGAGGTACACGACTTTTTTCAGAGAAGATTTCAGAATCAGATCAAAATTGTGTGTATCGGGACAACATACAGACATTCAAATAGAAATGAGTTAATTCCAAGTGACTCTCTTTCCTGGGGTCATGTACACTTTTAGTTCTGAACAGAAGGATAGCCAAGATATCCCCAGATGAAATAACAGTATAAAGACCCAAAACTTCAGATTTTTGCAATCTATCAACGCAAGAATTAAGGTCATTAAACCATACACCACTGATGTGTTCCCCACTCATATTCAGTTCATTTATGTTTATATCACATTGGTAAGTTGATTATTTCATGCTTTTTGCCTACTGGTACATCATATAATGAAGCTGCTATCACACTTAAGCAATTTAGGTTCAATTTCAGTATGACAGTCTAACTTGCTGATGTACTATCATTTCTTCTTTTTCACACAGTGAAATCTCATTTTTGATTTTTCTATTTTTTTATGTTTTTTATTTTTCAATTTTTTTTATTTTTGATTTTTTTAAATAAAAACAGTAAACTATTTACAAAATTCTTATGAAAAACCAGTTATTCAGGATTCCTCATCCCGTTGAGTTCGACTAAATGTTCAAAGCGAGCTCTGTCAAAAGCTTTAGTATAAAGATCTGCCAGGTTATCTTGTGTATCGACTCAGCACTTTGAACTTCAATTTTAAATCATTTAATATATATAAAACAACAATCTCACATCCCCCGTCATGTGCCTGAAGCAGCCACTATCAACATAAGCTGATAATCCTCCTTAGCAGCTCTTGCACACACTAACTTAAAAATTAGTTAGATTGGGGGACCCAAGCCTTAATGGTCTTGGGTCGTCCAAATTCACCAACTACTGGAACATCCATCCAATATCCATTACTCCTAACTGGAGTCTTGGATCTTAGACCTGTTGGAATTTGATTTTGATTTCCACTAGGTCTTTGGTCCTGAGGGTTCCTATATACATTTGGACAATTTGACCTTTGGAAATTTTGATTTTGAAACCTTGAATTTTGATTCCAAGAAGCTTGATTGTTATAATTTCTAAAGCCATTGTTATAAAAATTTCGACCACCATTGTTTTGGTATCGATTTTGATATTGACCTTGACTTCTGAAATTATTTGAATTAAAATTGTTCATTCTTGGTGAACAGCTTCTAGGTCTCGCATTTCTGCCTGGTGGAGATCTAGGCTGAAATCTAGGTTGATTTCTTTGAAAACGTGGAACTTGTGGAGTTCCTGTTCCAGCCTTATCTACACCAACAGCAACATTCTCTGGTTGCTTAGGAGCAGACTTCTTTGGAGAATTTGACCCTTTCTCCTCACTATCACCTTCCTTCTCTGGTGACTTCTCTCTCTTCCTCTCATTCATTTGTGCTTCATTCTTTTTGTTAGGACAGCAACTAGCTACATGTCCCTTTATGTGACACCTGAAGCACGATCTCCTTTTCAAAGACTTCTTAGCTGGAGTCTCTGAGGTAGATCCCTTATCAGATGGTGATGATGCGTTGGAAGAATTTTGTTCAGTTTGCTTTGATTCGGATATTTCTTTGTTTTTATTTTTAGCAAACTCTACATTTGATTCTTTTTCAATAACAGTGGTTTCATTTTTCATATCACTACCTTGAACAAAATTAATCTTTTTAGCAAAAGTTTGATTTTTGCTCTTAGGAGGTGAATTTTGCTTTTTCAAATGTTGCCTGTTATTGTTCTTCTTATCATCTTCACTCTCAGACCCCTCACCTTGACTTGATGTAGATGCGAAACTACTTGGTGCAGTTAACATATAGGCTGCTAGCTCATCTTCATCAGGCAGGAAAGAATAGTCATGACTAAGAGGAGGTGGGACTTCATTAAAGCCCTGGAAGCCCACAGTGGTCTTGTCATTACTTTTCTTTAACCCACCCATCATGTGTTTCATAACAAAAGACGAATCTCTGAATTGACTTAATTTCTGTTCAAGTTCAACAATTTTGAGTTGTGCATCTGACAACTCTTTGTTTTTTTCAGAAATCTCTTTTGTTTTCTCAGCCATCATTTCGTGAGCTAAGTCTATTACTTGAAGTTTTTCGTTTAATTTGCATGTTAAAGCTTCGATTTCACTTTCATAACCTTTTATCTTCTTCAAGTATAGAGATTCATTTCTTTTAGCAAAAAAGTTTGACTCTTTAATGCTAGACATCTCGCTTACCAGACTTTGATTTTGTGTTGACAACCTGTCAACCTCACCCTGTAGTTCACAACACCTCACACACACAGAATCAGATTGTACCTCTTTTTCATGAACTTCTGTAGTTTCATCAGCAACAACCTTTTCAGCTTCACTCTCTTTCTCTACTTCAGCATCGACTTTTGCTTCAGCACTGTTCACTTCAGATTCAGCATCACTCACAGTAGTTTCAGCCTCATCAACTGGCACTATCTCTGCCATGAATGCCTGAGTGGCACTCTCATTTCCCTGATATCGCTTCTGTAATGTATCCCATATATCCTTTGAATTAGTGTACTTATTAAAGATATGCTTGATGCCATCAGGTATTGACATCTTGATAGCAGCTAAAGCTCTCTTTTCAGCTTCATACACTTTCTTATCAGCCTCTTTCATGTTCACGTAGTCTGTTCTACGTGGTCTGCCCTCAAAATCGTGTGTCGGGTTTGTGTACCCATCCACAATACAGATCCACATGCGTGCATCCTGAGATTCAATGAAGGCTTGGAAGCTGTCCTTCCATGTAAGATAATTCTCCACCTTCATCATCTTGGGTGCATTCAAATTCGTCATGTTCGACATTTTAAACGCAACAGACTGGTAAAACCGTACAAAATTTTTCCGAAAACAGTGGTTACCAAATTACACCTTTAGAATCGTCTCGAAAAGACAAAATTTAAAAAAAATACAAAAATAGTGTCTTTTTCTGTTAAAAATTCTTAACGTACGGAAAACTGCTATTCTTGGAGGACTTGTTACTGATAGGGGGAGACGGTGTTAGAAAGTGAGTTCAAAATTTTCAATCAGGCAGGTTCTTGTGTGTTGAATAAAAAGTTTTGCGTGTTAGTAATGAACTTGAGAATGCTTAATCTGTGATACAGTTTAACTAATCTCTTGAAAAATTCTTATGGTTTCTTGAGATGTTTGTTTTATAGTATACAGATTGAAGCAGTTTATTGCTGAGAAGTTGCTGTGAAGTGTGAAGATGAGAGTTTGATTGGATGCATGGTAGAACCTCCTTTCTACATTGCAGCCAAAGTTGAAGAGTTTGAAGATTGCTGTGCAAATGCTGAACTGGAGTTTACTCAAATGCTAACGTTTTGAAGATTTGGTGATTGGATGCATCAGCTTAGGGGGAGTCTGTTGCTGACAGAAGCTATTGAAGCTGAAGTTATCCAAAGACCAAAGACAGTACAAGACTACATGAAGATTGCAAGAAGACTGAAGACAAAGTTTTGACTGAAGACAAAGTTTTTATGAAGCTATTGTCAAGGGGGAGTTTGTTGGTGCATATTTGTGACAACAGCTTAGATTTGGTCTTTGGATATCTTGTAATTAGTTAAACGATAAACGGTTAGCGGGTTTAGCTTTGTATTAGTGAGAATAATAGAGTTTGGGCTAAACAAAACCCACATTGGGTCTAGGGGGACGAATTGGGCTTTGCCCATGTAGTAAACCCTAGCCCAACTTGTAAACCTTGTGTTATAT